>NC_141993.1:91973076-92125576 GCF_049901715.1 Pseudonaja textilis
TATCAGTGCCACACTGCCTATGTCTACGACGGTGAATTTGGTTGTATGTATATACTGTACAATGACAATAAAGAATTCAATTCGGTGAAGTACAGGCAGAGTCCTTGACTTCTGACCGGAATGGAGCCCAAAATGTCTGCCGCTAAGCAAGACGGTTTTTAAGTGGGTGTTTGGCCATTTATTACGACCTTGTCACAGTTGTTAAGTGGATTGTGCTTGGGGGGGGGTGTTCCCTGCAAGGGGTTGGACTAGAGGATCTCTGAGGTCCCTTCCAGACTTGGGATGTTATATTTTTCGAAGCCTGAAGGCCTTTGGAAAAAGCAGCAATTTTACCCATTTATTCTTCCAACTCAAAGCTGCCCAAGGAAGAAAGAAAAACTTCATTAAAAAGAAAAACGCCTCCGATTGTTATGGTCCGAGCGTTTTAATTTTCACTTAATGATCCCGGGTTGGTTTGCTTTTTAATGGTTTTGCCATCTGAGCCGTAGTGTTGTTTCATTTCAGGAAACCGCAGAGAATAAATGGGATCTCGATGGTTTAGAAGCCGAATAAATAAATAAATGAGTCAATAAATAAAAGAGAAAGTTGAGCTGAGCAGGAAAAAAAAAAAGAAAGAAAAGAGCTGGAGAGAACCAGCCCAAAACAAACAAAAAACATAGAAAGTAGCAGCCAAAAGCTTTCATAGAATAGAATAGAATAGAATAGAATAGAATAGAATAGAATAGAATAGAATCAGAAGGGATCTTGGAGGTCATCTAGTCCAGCCCCCCGCCCAAGCGGGAGACCCTATACCATTTCTGACAGATGGCAGTCCGGTCTTTTCTTGAAAGCTTCCAGGGATGAAGCTCCCACAACTTCCAAGGGCAACTTCTGGTCTATTGAATATAGAATAACAGAATCGGAAGGGACCTTATAGGTCATCTAGTCGAACCCACCACCCATGCAAGAGACCCTACGCCGTTTCTGACAAATGGCAGTCCGGTCTCTTCTTGAAAGCTTCCAGGGATGAAGCTCCCAAAACGACCAGCTGTACTCCTCGACTTACGACTGCAACTCAGCCCTTAAATTTCCGCTGCTAAGTCAGACAGTTATGAAGCAAGCTTTGTCCCCATTTCACGACCTTCCTTGCCACGGCTGTTAAGCGAATCCCTGCAGGTGACATGGTTGTTAAGCAAATCTGGCTCCCCCGTTGACTTTGCTCGTCAGGAGGTCTCAAAAGGGGGATCATACGACCTCCACGCACCGCAACCGTCATAAACATGAGTCTGTTGTCAAGCATCCAAATTTTGATCCTGGGGATGTTGCGATGGTCGTAAGTGTGCAAAAACGCTCACACCCTGCCTTAGTAACTTCAAATGACGGTTGTAAGTTGAGGACTAACTGCAATGCTAAGTACACTTAGCATCTTCTGTGAAAAGCTGCACAAGGGTGCAGCCATTTTCATAGTAACCGGATTTTAAAATTGAAGACCTCCGTTCTAACATTTTACCTGGCACTTTTATGGAAGGATACTCGGCGAGATAAACAGCATATAAGTGTAATAAACAAACAAATTTATTGCTGTGGCCCGCCAGCGGCCAGTAGAGATGGCAGCAGATTCAGACAGTGAGGAGGTTGGAGAGGAACCTGGGCCAGTCCTGGAGTTTGGGGAAGGCTCGGACGAGGCTTTGCATTGGAGGCAAAAATGAGCCAGGGCCGTCCGACAGTTATTAGCTGCCTTCGGAGCCGGAGATCAGTGGGGAAGAAGAATAGCTGGAGCCTGTTCCCCATGCTGGAAGGATGATCGGATGCCAGTAGAAAACTTAATAATCCAAAAAAAATCTACGATTGCGCTGAAATGGACAAACTTCCCCTAAAATTAAAAGAAAAGGAAGACTCAAAATATGATATAGCCTGGGAAAACTGGTGGAATCGGATGAACAAGAGAAATCAGCGAGTCCATAGATAAGGAAAGAACAATATAAAGAGGTTATAATAGGAGCGTTAACCAGATATAAGGAATAAGGATGGTTTGAACTATTGTTCGAGAAGAAAGCACCATCTAAGTAATTTGTAATGTATATGTTCGATGTTTTTGGTTTCATTTTTAACAAAATGTTTTGTGTTTTGTATATATCTCTTTAACATTTAACAAAGTTTATTTTTGAAATTAAATAATAATAATAATAATAATAATAATAATAAACCCAGCATAGTTATCTCCTTTGCTGCGTACACTGTTGTTTTTGTGTAGTATAATAATAATAATAATAATAATAATAATAATAATAATAATAATCCCAGCATAGTTATCTCCTTTGCTGTGTACTGTTGTTTTTGTGTATAATAATAATAATAATAATAATAATAATAATAATAATAACCTGAACAGTTCCTAGGTCCTTGGTTAGAACTTGAGCTGTTGAGCTACCAAACAGCTCCAAAGGTGGGTTAGGGTTAGTTAGAAGAGAGGTCTTAAATTTTAAAATCCTGTTAAAACGAAAACACTTGTGCACGAGGGTGTCGGAGCGAGCAAGACAGGGGGATGGTCAGCATAGGTCAGCTGTCAAGGGCTTTGCTGTGTTCCCATCCAGAGAGACCCCAGCTCCTTCCTTCCCCTGCCTTCCTCCCCATCTGTGTCTGTCTCGGTTTATCCTCGAGATCTGGGCTGCTTTCCAGATCCCCATCCGTCGTTGGGGGGTGTAACATAATCCCTTTGTGTTCCTGGCGTGGAGAGGATGTTTTAGTGCATTCGATCTCTCTCTCTCTCTCTGCCTCTCCCTCCCTCCAAGATGCTTTTAATTCCCGGGCATGAAAACTATCCTTTGCATGCAAGAGACGCGTTCGCAAGTGTTTGGCATCAACACCCTTCTGCCCCTTAACCCCGCCACCCCCACCCGCAAATCTGCGAGGGTCCCAGCTGAGTTTATGATGGAGAGGTGGCCGCAGGACGCCACTAGATCCCTCTCCTTTGAAGGGATCTGGTTTCCAGGGTTGTTTGTCGGAGATGTTCTCATAAGCCATAAGATCTCCCGCTCCTTTCCTTCGACCTCCGGATAAGGTCCTCAAGTTACAACCGTTCATTTAGGGACCGTTCCAAGTTTGCAACGGCACTAAAAAAAAAGAGAGGGGACTTTTTTTCCCCCCACACTTACAGCCACAGTGGCATCTCTGTGGTCCTGTCTGTGATCAAAAGTCAGACATTTGGAAACTAATGACGGAATAACAAGAGTTGGAAGGGACCTTAGAGGTCTTCTAGTCCAACCCCCTGCTAGAGAAGGGAACTCTATATATCATTTCAGACAGTTGACTGTGTCTTCTTTAACCTCTTTTTTTTTAAAAAGGATGGGAGGGGAGGAAGGAACTGAGGGAGAGGGAAAGAAAGAGTGAGAGAGTGGAAGGAAGGAAGGAAGGAAGGAAGGAAGGAAGGAAGGAAGGAAGGAAGGAAAGAAGGAAGGAAGGAAGGAAGGAAGGAAAGAAAGAAAGAATATCAGAGTTGGAAGGGACCTTAGAGGTCTTCTAGTCTAACCCCTGCTAGAGAAGGGGACTCTATATATCATTTCAGACAGGCTGTGTCTTCTTTAAACCTTTTTTAAAAAGGAAGGGAGGGAGGAAGGAACTGAGGGAGAGGGAAAGAAAGAGTGAGAGAATGGAAGGAAGGAAGGAAGGAAGGAAGGAAGGAAGGAAGGAAGGAAGGAAGGAAAGAAAGAAAGAAAGAAAGAAAGAAAGAAAGAAAGAAAGAAAGAATATCAGAGTTGGAAGAGACCTTAGAGGTCTTCTAGTCTAACCCCTGCTAGAGAAGGGGACTCTATATATCATTTCAGACAGTTGGCTGTGTCTTCTTTAAACCTTTTTTTTTAAAAAGGAAGGAAGGGAGGAAGGAATTGAGGGAGAGGGAAAGAAAGAGTGAGAGAATGGAAGGAAGGAAGGAAGGAAGGAAGGAAGGAAGGAAGGAAGGAAGGAAGGAAGGAAAGAAAGAAAGAAAGAAAGAAAGAAAGAAAGAAAGAAAGAAAGAAAGAAAGAAAGAAAGAAAGAAAGAAAGAAAGAATATCAGAGTTGGAAGAGACCTTTGAGGTCTTCTAGTCCAACCCGCTGCTCAAGAAGGAGACAAAATGGTTGTCCAGTCTCTTCTTAAAACACCCTCAAGTGATGGAGCTCCCACAACTCCCTGGAGGCAAGCTGGTGATTGTTCTCACTGTCAACCAACTCGTATTTACGACGGTTGCGGTGTTCCAGGGCCGCATGATCCCCTTTTGCGACCTTCTGATCAGCCAAGATCAATTTGGGAAGTCAAATTTCACTTCACAACCGTGTTACTAACAGAACAACCGTGGTGATTCACTTAACAAAGCGTGGCCCGAAAAGGTCATAAAACGGGCTAAAGCTCACTTAACAACTGTCTCATTTAACAACAGAAGTTTTGGACCGAATGGTGGTCATGAGTCAAAGAGCATCCGTAGTTCTCCACGCAGCAATTTCCCCAAGCAGGTGCCTTTCCAGAATCATATCATGTGTAAGCCGGAAGGGACCTTCCAGAGGTCATCTAGCTCAACCTCCTGCTCCAGGCAGGACTGGAATTAAACCATCCATCACAGAAGGTCATCCAGTTCCCGGTTCACCACTCCTGAACCCTGAATCAATTGGGCTTCACTTTCCCAGGGACTTTGCTTGTCCGACGGTCGCAAAATAAGATCAATCAAATGATCCTGGCAACCATCGTAAATATGAGTCCATTGCTAAGCGTCTCTGTTTTGATCATGTGACCACACGGACCCCGTGACGGTCATAAGTGTGAAGGCTGGTTATAAGTCCCATTTTCCATTGCTGTTGTAACTTGGAACAAGTAAGTTGTAAGTCGAGGACTACCCGAGCGGGGGTTAGACTAGAAGACCTCAAAGGTCCCTTCCAACTCTGTTATTCTGTGTACTACAATAAGACTTTTTTTAAAAAAATAAGTCTTACCTAATTGTCTAAAATGATAATCATCCAATTTCTTTATATTGCCCCCTTTTTTTCCTCTCGGTGTATGGTGCCTTTTTTAAAGATTGTATTATTTTCATGTTTGCAGTTTTCAAACTTCCATAACAAGGATTCAAACAATGATGGTTCATCTTAACCATTGACCTAAAATGATCATGACCTTTCTTTTCATTTTTTCCCCCCTCTGCCTTTTCGTTCCACATTTTTTTTCTTTCTGATATATCTTTCATTTTAAAAATCCAATAGAAATCACGATGAAAAAAGGATAATTAATCTTACATTAATTACCTAAAACGATAATGACTTTCTTTGTGTCTATTCTCCAATTTTTGGTCTCACAATTTGTATAGTTTGTACTTTATCTTTCCATTTTTAAACTCAAAAAAACCCCACATTTTTTTAAAAAAAAATGCTTGTTAACCTTATCCAATTATCTAAAATAACCATTAATGATTTCTTTCATCTTTTTTTTTCTTCCTTTCTGCCTTGTTTCTTTTTGATATATATATTTTTTTAGTTGGCTTAAGTTTTTATTGTTGCATTTTGCATTCCAATAAAAACACAATTTTTTAAAAAAAGGTTAATTAATCTTACTTAATTACCTAAAACAATAATAACTTTCTTTGTTTCTATTCTTGAATTTTGGGTCTCACAATTTTTGTAGTTTGTACTTTATCTTTCCATTTTTAAACTCGAAAAAAAACACGTTTTTTTTAAAAAAATGCTTGTTAACCTTATCCAATTATCTAAAATAACCATTAATGATTTCTTTCATCTTTTTTTCTTTTTTTTCTTCCTTTCTGCCTTGTTTCTTTTTGATATATATATATATATATATATATATTTTAGTTGGCCTAAGTTTTTATTGTTGCATTTTGCATTCCAATAAAAACACATTTTTTTTAAAAAAAGGTTAATTAATCCTGCCTGGGAAATATTCGCAGGGGGGTGAATTTTAGCTTGTTTTTTGATGGCTTCTTTTGATCATTTGCAGGTTTCTGCCTTCAAGGCTCAGCTGGTTCACGCCGTGCAAAATGCCCAAGAAACAGCCCCTGCACCAGGCCGGACTCCCGGCTTGGCTTTGGTGAGCGAGCCCATCTGCATTCAGACCTACACCGGGATGGTGGCCTTTTTCGGAAACCAAAATAAACTGGGATATTGTCTCGCTCGAGGCAGCATCGGCTTCTGATCTGAACATTTCCCTCCATTTCTTTCTTTCTTTCTTTCTTTCTTTCTTTCTTTCTTTCTTTCTTTCTTTCTTTCTTTCTTTCTTTCTTTCTTTCTTTCTTTCTTTCTCTCTCCCTCTCCTTCCACCTCTCTCTTTCCTTCTTCCTTTTTAAATCTTCCTTCTTCCTTTCCTTTTCATTCCATCTCCCTCCCTCCTCCTTTCATTTCTCTTCTGTTTCTCTCTCTCTTTCTCCCCCTTCTTCCCTCCTTCCTTCCTTCTCTTTTCTTCCTTCTTGCATCTACATTCCTCCTTTCCCTTCCTTTTCATTCCATCTCTCTCCCTCTTTGTTCTTCTTTCTCTCTCTCTCTCTTTCTCCCTCTTCTTCCCTCCCTCTCTCCCTCCCTCTCTCCCTCCCTCCCTCCTCCTTCCTTCCTTCCTTCCTTCCTTCCTTCCTTCCTTCCTTCCTTCCTTCCTTCCTTCCTTCCTTCCTTCCTTCTTGCATCTTCTTCTTTCTTAATGTTTCTTTTCATGACTTCTTTATTTCTTTCCTTCCTTCCTTCTTTCTTTCCTCCCAAATCTGGCAGAATGAGATGTTGGAGAAAGAGAATTAGGTTACAGGTAGTCCTCGATTTATGACTACAGCTGGGAGCAGAATTTCCATTGCTAAGCGAAGCAGCTGTGATGTGAGTCTCGCCCAGTTTTGCAACCTTTCTTTTGGCCAGGATTGTTAAGCAAATTGCTGCCGTTGTTATGTGAATCAAACAGTCATAAAGCAAATCCGTCTCCCCCCCCGCCCCGACTTTACATGTTGGGAAGCCAGCTGGGATGGTCGCAAATGGCGGTCATGTGACTGCACGATCCCACAACCGCCGTAAGTGCAAGCACCCAACTGTTGATCGCAGGACCCTGGGGGGATGCGGCGACGGTTGTAAGTGTGAGGAACTGATTCTCTGTGACTTTTTTTGGTGTCATTGGTCACTTTGAACAGTCGCTAAGCGAATCATGATATGTTTGAGAACCGCCTGCAGTCTCGGGAACCCCCAAATCCAGAGGGATCTTGCCACCCCATTTCAAACTCACATACTGTCAGGGCTCCAACAAATCCAACCCCGTTCAAATCATGAGTCTCTAGCCACATTTCTCAGAATTTTAAAAAAATTGATTTATTAGGAGTGACCATGTCGGGGTTACCTGGGTACAGCTGACTCTAAGACCCATCATTCATTTCCCCCTTGACCCTGGTCTCCCCCCCGCCATCCCCTGGATGTATATTCGCCACTGGGACACATCCATAGCCAAGAGTCATCAATCATGCTCTCCAGTAATAATCTTGCGCGCCAGCAGCTCCGATCGCCTAGCAATTATCTGAAGCATTTAAGGAATGTATTGCTTCCCCCCCCACAAACTCGCTTTCTGTTGGCAGCTAAAAGGACCAAAGGAATATTTTTTTTAGTCGACAGGTACTTTATTCCCAGTTTGCGACTGTAAAATTTGTATTTTATTTTTTCATCTTTTAAAGAAGAGACTAACTCTCTTACAGGCAGGGGTTGGCCTGCTACCGGTTCACACCGGTTCGACTGAACTGGTTGTTAATTTTACATCTGGTTTGACGAACCGGTAATTGCAATGACTGGCTGGCCCCGCCCACCTCTCCCCTCCCAGAAGTCCCCATGGGGCCCATTTTGGATGCCAAGGAAGTACAGGGTGCACACAGAGGCTCGGGGAGGGCGAAAAATTGGGCTCCTGGTTCTGGAAGGCCGGAAATGGGCCTGTTTTGAGCCTCCAGAGCGAGCTCAGGGAGGCTTTTTTCACCCTCCAGGAGGCTCGAGGAATGCCTCTGGAATCCAGGGAGGGAGAAAATGCTCGCTTAACGGCTGCAGTGATTTGCTTAACAACCGTGGCAAGGAAAGTTGTAAAACGGGGCACCACATACCGAACAACGATCCTGCTTAATCGTTCCGGGTTCAAACGGTCCCAGAATGGAAGAAGCCCCTTAGGTGAAGAAGCGAAACCTCTTCAGGCAAAACGAAGGAAGCCCAGTTGTCTTTTGAAAAGACATCTTGATCTGGATGTGAGTTCGAATCTCCGTAGGCATTTGGGTTCCATTGTGGTCACAACTCGAGGACTTCCTGTACTCATCAAATCTAGCCAACTTCCTCAGATGACAGTGCGATCAGAAAAATATTAGAATGTGCAGAAATGAATAGGTTAACACCTGCAATTAAGAGAAGGAACAAACAGAATATTATACGATATGGGAACTATTTTATCGATGGCTATAGGATAAATATGGAAGTTAGAAACAAAAGAAGATTAGTGAAATATAGAACATAGGTTAATAGAATTGAATATGTTAAGATGAGGATTGTTATATATAATTAGATATAGTATGTATCTATCTTCTATATGTATAAAAGCGAAATGCCCCTCACGCATCATCACAAAATCTCCAGAACCGTAAAGCCTACAAACTTGAAATTTGGCACGTAGGTTCCTCTTGGCTTCTAGGGGCTCACTAAGAAAGGATTTTTCCAAATGACCCTCAGAGCATTTAGAATATTTCCTATATTATTATTATTATTATTAACACGCTCTGATGCTAAGGAGTTCTACTCCCCCTCCCCACTTGAAAAGAAATCTGCTCCAAAGGCAAAATGTAAGCAGAGGAGAGGAATTTCAGTTTTACTTTCACAGCAGCACCAAGCAGCTTTAGTACAGAGCAGTTGCGCTAAGCCACGCCCAGGCTCCTTGCTGTCTCCTTCTTGCTCACACAGCAAATACTGTTTCAGTTTCCAAACAGACCTCCACTCTCTCACCCACTGACAGGACGCTAGCCAGATGAATACCGATGGATGGCGGTAGGCAGAGGTACTCCCCCACTTATTTTCCTCCCCCAAAACTAAGCCCAACCACATAGTTTCGTAGCGAAGCAGGGGTATAGAGCTGGTATCAGTATAAAATTAATTATAAAGAGAATTATCACTAATGTAACGAATAAGGCTGTAAACTTTAATTGTTACCACACAAGATATTTGTACCCAGAAGACACATTGTTTAATGGAAGACAGATTGTTTGTATTAAAAATAAAATAAAATAAATTATATACATATATAAAAATCTATCCAACTTGGTTAAGGGTGAATCTTAGCCCACCAATATGCAACCTGCCTCTGGGTTCAAAAGTTATTCACTTCTGACACTTCACCAGCTAGGTAAAAAAAAAAAACAGTGGCTGCATTCACACAGCTGCAGAATCACTTCCGTGTGTGTGTGTGTGTGTGTGTGTGTGTTAACCCAAGTTGCTTTCTGAGGGTGTAGAGCCATGATGGCGAACCTATGGCATGCGTGCACAGCCCTCTTTGTGGGCACACGAGCTGGCCAGCTGGTCTTCGTGGGTGTCAGAGCACCCCAAAACCAGCTGAAAACCAGCGAAAAAACAGAGCACTTTTTGGAGTGTTTTGGGCCCTGAAAACAGCCCCCCAAACAGCCTGAAAATGGCCCCACAACAGCCTGGAAAATGGCCTGAAAATAGTCTGAAAATGGCCCCAAAATGGCCCGAGAACAGTAAAACAAACAGCCTGAAAACAGCCTGAAAACAGCCCCAAAATGGCCCGAAAATGGTCTGAAAATAGCCTGAAAATGGCCTGAAAATGGCCCCCAAATGGCCGGAAAACAGTAAAACAAACAGTCTGAAAACAGCCTGAAAATGGCCTGAAAAATGGCCCGAAAATGGTCTGAAAACAGCCTGAAAATGGCCTGGAAAATGGTCTGAAAATGGTCTGAAAATGGCCTGAAAATGGCCTTACAACAGTTCCAAAACAGTTTAAAAACAGCCTGAAAATGCCCCGAAATTGGCCTAGAACACCCTAAAAACAGCCTGAAAATGGCCTGAAAACAGCCTGTAAACGGCCCCAAAACAGCCTGAAAATGACCCCAAAACCACCCCCAATGGCAAAAAACAGGCATGCGCACAGCAAGCTGGTCTTTGGGTTTCCGACCCTTCACACGTGCACATGCACACATGTTTTGGTTTGGGCACTCGGTGCCCAAAAAGTTCGTCATCACTGGTATCGGGTTTTGTCAAATCTTGAAAGGACAGGTGCCAAGCCAGAAATGGATTCCTTGATTAAAGTTGCATGTGTGAACATAGCATTTCTGGACATTTCGCTTGCGAAATCTCCTCAGTTATTTCTCTTGGCTCAAACCAGGAGATTTGCGGATAGATTGGACTACAACTCCCCTCAGCCTTTGCTCAGGATGATGGAGTTTTTTGCCCTATTGCAACAAAGGGGTTAGCAGCAGAGGGTGAGTTTTACAGATTAATTGAGTTGGAAGGGACCTTGTAGGTCATCTAGTCCAACCCCCTGCTCAAGCAAGAGATCCTGCTACACCATTTCTGACAATGGCAGTCCAGTTGCGTAGCACCACTGATTTAGAAAAAAAAAAGCTGATTAAAGATTTCTTATCCTTTTTATTGTGTTCTTCATTAAAATAATAACTGTAATGATAACGATGATGTAAATCCTTCATACAGCTCTACCTGGGATTTGAGTTTTTCCTGCCTTTGAAATGACTTGCAAAAATCTAGAAATAGATTATACATTCCTGCAAACAAGGAAGAAAGAACTTGCTAGGGAATTAATTTCACTTTTGCTCCTTACAATAAAATACCTAGTTTTTCTAATTAAGCTGGGGGCCCTGTGGATTTATTTTCTTCAGTCAAACATGTATTTCTTGCAGCTTTAAATCTGGAAGTTTGCTGCTTTGTCTAGTTGTCGTTGTTTAATTTCCATAGCATAGTTATTAAATAAATGACAACAATGAATAATTTGTCAACATTTTTTTAAATCTTTCTTGTCAACAATTATTATGATTATGGTTGGTTGCACACTCAATCAATGTTTAGACGACATTTGGCATTTTAATCCATCGATTGAATCCTTCCCAAGGACCTGGATGAACAAATGTGGACGTTTGATGGCGTTAAAGGGATGGTTGCAGGATGCAAGCTATTCTGAGTTCAAGCTGCCTTTTGCAATTGACTGGTGGTGAATTTGTCAATACCAATGGTAGAATAGAGCTGGAAGGGACCTTAGAGGTCTTCTAGTCCAACTCCCTGTTCAAGAAAGAGATCCTTTACCATTTCAGACGAGCGAGTGTCGAGTTTCCTTTGCTGTCTCCAGATCCTGCCATAATCACAATTCAGACCGGTTGGTCTTTCTTATTGACAATAATTATAATTATCATAATTATAATTGTTGTTGTTATTAAACATGGAACTCTGTCAACTGAACATTTAAAAATGTATCACAAACATCATTATTTGGGGGGGGGCTGCAATTTTTGTCTGTTCGGTTTGTTTTGCTATGGCATATTTTGGTAGCCAGTTTGCTCCCCAAAAGTAGGAATTGGGAGCAGCAAAAGTCCCCTTTTCTTCTTCCCAGGAATCAACCACACCGAAGACTTCAACATTTGGGCACCAACTGCCCTCCTCAAGGCCCCCAATTACAACCTCTTTGGCCACAACGTAGGAACTCTGCACACGTTAAGAGTAAGGGCATAGAGGAGAAAGAAAATGTCAGAATAGAATGAATGAATGAATGAATGAATGAATGAATGAATGCTTTATTGGCCAAATGCGATTGGACATACAAGGAATTTGTCTTGGTGCAAATGCTGACGGTGTACATAAAAGAAAAGATACATCCATCAAGAGTCAAGAATCATCAGGTACAACACTTAATAATTGTCACAGGGTATAGAATAGAATAGAATTCTTTTATTGGCCAAGTGCGATTGGACACACAAGGAATTTGTCTTGGTGTAAATGCTCTCAGTGTCCATAAAAGAAATAATACATTCGTCAAGAGTCAAGAATCATCAGATACAACACTTAATGATAGTCATAGGGTACAATAAGCAATCAAATCATACTAGGAAACAGTCAATATTAATTGTAAGGATACAAGCGACAAAGTTACAGTCATACAGTCACAAGTGGGAGGGGATGGATGATAAGAAGTGATGAGAAGATTAATAGTAATAGTAGTGCAGACTTTGTAAATAGTTGGACAGGGTTGGGGGAATTATTTGTTTAGCAGAGTGATGGTGTTCAGGAAAAAACTCCCCTTGTGTTTAGTTGTTCTGGTGTGCAGGACTCTATAGCGTCGTTTTAAGGAAAGGAGTTGAAACAGTTTATGTCCAGGATGTGAGGGGTGTGTAGATATTTTCACAGCCCTCTTTTTGACTCAGGGTGCAGGATGCAGGTCCTTCCATGGAAGGCAGGTGGGTAGACATGGTTTTTTCTGCAGTCCTAATTCCTCTCTGGAGTCTGTATCTGTCCTGTTGGGTTGCAGAACCGAACCAGACAGTTACAGAGGTGCAGATGATGGACTCCATCCTTCCTCTGTAGAACCGGATCAGCAGCTCTTTGGGAGGTTTGAGCATCCTGAGTTGGCACAGAAAGAACATTCTTGGTTGTGCTTTTTTGATGACGTTTTTGATGTTAGGTGTCCATTTTAGGTCATGTGATATAGTAGAACCTAGAAATTGGAAGGTCTCCACTGCTGATACTGTGTTGTCTAGTATTGTAAGAGGTGGTCGTATGGGAGGGTTTCTTCTAAAGTCTACCACCATTTCTACGGTTTTTGAGTGTGTTCAGTTCCAGATGGTTCTGGTCGCACCACGAGGCTAGTCACACCCATAGATATCTGGGGTTGCAGAAAATGCCCCCCCGCCCCCCCTCTGAGGAACGGTTTGGAAAAAGGGGTCTCGGGACTGGTAGTTATCCTGCCCAATGGTCAGAGCCCACCCGACAGAGCTGCCTTGCCAAACCCACTGTGGCCCAGTTTGCAAGCCAAGGAACCCTCCCCTCACCCCCCCCCATTTGCAAAGGTGACGCAGGCCAAGACAATTCCTGGAAGCCAAGAGGCGAAGGCGTTGCCCCCCCCACCCGCTACTCCCCAAGGGAGGGGCCGCCGTCTTGATGTGGAGGCGTTGCAACAGGGTGGGGCTGGCTTGGAGCGATAGAATGCCACAGCTGCCGACATGAATGGGGCTGAGGTGCCATGGCTGCCGGCATCAGCCTTGGCCCATGCCACCGTGGCGCTGAGCAAGACTGTTCCCCCTCCCCACCAGTGGTGGTGAGGGGCGCATGGTCGTGCATGCATGTATGCACGCAAAAGGAGTTTGCAAAAGTTTGGGATTATTTCAAGACCATTCTTTTTTCACACATTTATTCATTCATTCATTCATTCATTCATTCATTTATTATTTACTTACTTACTTTCTGACTGACTGACTGACTGACTGACTGACTGACTGACTTACTTACTTACTTACTTATTTATAAATAGTTTTCATTATTTTTCCACCAGGGCAAATCACACTTACATTTTCAACAGCATTCGACATCGTCATACAAGGTTATCTTGCATCACCGATCATCTATTCGTTTACATCCCCAATATCTATTATCTTTATTTATACGTGTCATTAATTTCTATCTTTGTCTGTTTTACATCTCTACCTATCATCCTCTTGCGGATTCTTCTATGCAATCTTCCCTTTTCATTCCTTATCCCTATTTTCTAACCATTCGCACCGTCTATGCCAAATCGAAGAGTAATGGGGATTCCTCTTTTTCTTTCATTTTTTGTGTAAGCATTTCCATTTCTGCACAGTCTGTTATTTTGTGTAGAACTAAGCCTTCCGTTAGGCCCTTTCCACATCTGCGCATGAGCTTTTCTGGCTGCTGTTAGAATATGTAAAGTTATGTATTTTATCTTTTTGGGGTAATGGTCTTTGATCATTCCCAATAATTAGAGTTCTGGTGTGAGTTCAGTTTGGTGTCCAGTGATGACTTGTATACAATTTTATTTATTTATTTGTTTGCTTGTTTGTTCATTTAAATTATAAGAATACAACATGGGTGCAGCCGTTCTGGCATTACAATTGTTATCCATATATACATTTTACTTCACCATTTACAATACTCTTTTTTTGATACATTTTTTTTTACTAATTGTTCTAATCATCCCAGCCACTTATGTCCTGACTTTGCCTTCTTCTATGCAACCACTGATAAAAAATTATTCCACATTTCACAGTACTCAGATTCCCCCTTGTTTTTTAATTGTAGAGTTAAGAGGTCCAACTCAAGGATAGATTCAACCTAGAAATAAGGAGAAACTTTCGAACTGTGAGAACCATCAACCAAAGGAACAGAAGTTGCCTTCGGAAGTTGTGGGAGCTTCATCCCTGGAGGCTTTCAAGAAGAGACTGGACTCCCCTCAGTCAGAAATGGGGTTAGGGTATCCTGCTTGGATAGAGGGTTGGACTAGATGACCTACAAGGTCCCTTCTAAGTCTGTTATTCTATATTCAATGGAACAGAATTGCCTTTGGAAATTGTGGGAGCTTCATCCCTGGAGACTTTCAAGAAGAGACTGAACTGCCCTTGGTCAGAAATGGTGTAGGGTCTCCTGCTTGGGCAGGGGAGGGGTTGGACTAGATGACCTCCAAGGTCCCTTCCAACTCTGATTATCTGATTCTGCACAGGCCATAATTTTCTTTATTATCTCTGTTTCTGGCGGTATGCTTTTCTTCTTCCAATATTGAGCATATATTCCATATGTTGAGCATATATTATTCTACCTGCCATCAATACATGGACAATTAGATAAATTAAGTCCTTCCTATATCCTTTTGATATTATTCCTAGGAGGAAAAAAAATATTTTTATTTTATTTTATTTTTAATTTTTTAATTTTAATTTATTTTGTTCCAAAAGTTAAAATACAAATCCCCCCCCCCCCGAAAAAAATTAACAAACCACAGCAAAATTTACCAAAATGGACCGAACATTGAAAAATGTGCATGAAAAGCACCCCTGCAAGTCCTCCTCGACTTACAACCACAATGGAACCCCAACATGCCTGTGGTTAAACGAGGACGGTGCTGAAGTGAATTTTGGCCCCTGTTTTACGACTTTTCTTGCACGGTCGTTAAGCAAACCTGTGCGATTGTTAAGTTAGCTGCATTGGTCGTTGAGCGAATCTGGCTTCTCCTTGGACTTTGTTCATCAGAGGGTCGCAAAAGGAGATCACGTGAGCCCCCAGGGACACTGAGACTGCCGTAAATATGAGTCGGTTGCCAACTGTCTGGCTTTGGTTCATGTGGCCATGGGACGCCTCCTCCTCCTCCTCCTCCTCCTCTCCACGAACCCTTCTCCCTACTAGCCCTGATGAGGTTCCCTAGCTGGATCATGAAACACCTGCAGGGAAACCAGCCAGCTCAGAGAGCACCAAGGACTCCATAGTTCTTTTCTTCCTCCGCTTCCTCCCTGCAAACCCATCTCCCTTCTAGCCCTGATGACATTACCTAGTTGAGTCATGAAACGTCTGCAAGGAAACCAGCAAGCTCAGAGAGCACCAGGGACCCCTCAGTCCTCCTCCTCCTCCTCTTCTTCTTCTTCTTCCTCCTCCTCCTCTTCCTCCTTCTCCTCTTCTTCTTCCTCCTCCTCCTCTTCTTCTTCCTTCTCCTCCTCTTCTTCTTCCTCCTCCTCCTCTTCTTCCTCTTCTTCTTCCTCTTCCTCCTCCTCCTCCTCCTCCTGTTCTTCTTCCTTCTCCTCTTCCTCCTCCTCTCTTCTTCTTTTCCTCTTCCTCTTCTTCCTCCTCCTCTTCCTCCTCCTCCTCTCTGCAAACCCCCCCTCCATTCTAGCACTGATGGTGTTACGTAGTTGGATCATGAAATGTCTTCAAGAAAACCACTAAGCTTAGGGAGCACTGAGGACCCCACAGTCCTCCTCCTCCTCTTCTTCTTCCTCCTCCTCTTCTTTTTTTCTTCCTCCTCCTCCTCCTCCCTCCTCCTCCTCCTCCTCCTCCTCCTCCTCCTCCTCCTCTTCTTCTTCCTCCTCCTCTTCTTTTTTTCTCCTCCTCCTCCTCCTCCTCCTCCTCCTCCTCCTCCTCCTCCTCCTCCTCCTCCTCCTCTTCTTCTTCTTCTTCTTCTTCTTCTTCTTTCTTCTTCTTCTTCTTCTTCTTCTTCTTCTTTCCTTCCCTTCTCCTTCTCCTCCTCCTCCTCTTCTTCCTCCTCCTCCTCTTCTTCCTCCTCCTCCTCTTCCTCCTCCTCATCTTTTTCTTCCTTCTCCTCCTCCTCCTCTTCTTCCTCTTCTTCCTCCTCCTGTTCTTCTTCTTCCTCCTCCTGTTCTTCTTCCTTCTCCTCCTCTTCTTCTTCTTCTTCCTCCTCCTCCTCCTCTTCTTTTTCCTCTTCCTCTTCTTCCTCCTCCTCCTCTTCCTCCTCTCCTCCCTCTTCTCAACAGACCCTTCTCCCTTCTTGCACTGATGATGTCACCTAGTTGGGTCATGAAACGTCTGCCAAGAAAACCACCCACCTCCGAGAGCACCCAGGGCCCCACAGTTCCCCACTGACCTACAAACATTCTCGCCCATCGGCTTTCCTCCCCCGCTCCCGCCCCCAGTCTAGGCCAGCTGCCCTTCCTCCTCCTTCTCTTCCGCCCAGGGTGCCCGTCCAGGAAACAGGATTATTCAACAACCAGTTCTCACCTTTTGCCCGGCCGCAGCTGCCGAGTTCCTAGCAAAGCTGAGCCAGGAGAAATGTTTTGATTCCTGGCCCAGATTCCTGGCCTTGAAAGTCCCCATCCAGAAGACTGTGGTGCCCTCATGCTGGCATTTGATGTGGCCCCGTGCCAAGGGAACAGGGTGTGTGGCTGCCGCCCGGCCGGTCCAAGGATCCGAGGCTCCCGCGAGAACTTCTTCCGAGCTTGGACGGCCATGTGGGTGAATCATGGGCCGGGAGTCCTTGTGGGTGCCAGGAATGTGGAAGGTCCCCCTGGCTTGGACCTCTCTGGCTTGGCACCTGGGCACAGAAGGCTCTGGAGCCAGGAAAGCCAGCAGCAGACAGAGAACATGGGTTGTCAAAAGTCAGAGCAGCTGGGAACATCCCAAGGTGGAAGACGAAGGTTTAGCAGAGTCATAAGAGTTGGAAGGGACCTTGGAGGTCTTCTAGCCCGACCTTCTGCTTAAGTAGGAGACTCTATGGCATTCTGGACAAATCGGTCTCTTCTGAAAAGACGCCGGTGATGGAGCAGCCACAACTTCTGGTGGCAAGGTGTTCCACTGGTTTGTTCTTCTGTCAGGAAATTCCTCCTTAATTCTCTCCTTGTTCAGTTTCCATCCATTATTCCTTGTCTGGCCTTCGGGGGCCTTGGAGAATAGCTCGACCCCCTTCCTCCTCCTCTCTGGGGCAGCCCCTCAAATATTGGAAGATGCTCTCCTGTCTCCCCTGGTCCTTCTCCTCCCTAGACCAGCCAGGCCCAGTTCCTGCAACCGTCCATCATAGGTTTTAGCCTCCAGTGTCCCCTCATTCTCCTGGTTGCTCTTCTCTGCACTTTTTCCAGAGTCTCAACATCTTTTTTTACATCTCTTCTTTGTGGGAAGCCCTGAGATATTGGAAGATGCTATCATGTTACCCCTGGTCCTTCCTTTCCTTAAACTAGACATGACTTCTGTCCATCCATGGTTTGCTCAGATGTCTTTCTTTCTTTCCTTTCTTTCCCTCCCTTTCACCTTTCTTTCTTTCTTTCTTTTTTTCTTTCTTTCTTTCCTTTTTCTTTCTTTCTTTCTCTCTCCCTTCCTTCCTTCCTTCCTTCCTTCCTTCCTTTCTTTCGCTTTGGAGACTAGCTTGACTCCCTCTTCTTTGCGGCAGCCCCTCAAATACTGGAAGATGCTCTCCTGTCTCCCCTGGTCCTTCTTTACGTCAAACTAGACAGGCCTTCTGTCCATCTGTAGTTTGCTCAGCTTTTCTTTCTTTCTTTCTTTCTTTCTTTCTTTCTTTCTTTCTTTCTTTCTTTCTTTCTTTCTTTCTTTCTTTCTTTCTCTCTCTCTCTCTCTCTCTCCCTCCCTCCCTCCCTCCCTCCCTCCCTCCCTTCCTTCCTTCCTTCCTTTCTTCCTTCCTTCCTTTCGCTTTGAGAATAGCTTGACTCCCTCTTCTTTGGGGCAGCCCTCAAATATTGGAAGATGCTCTCCTGTCTCCCCTGGTCCTTCTTTTCATCAGACTAGACGTCTTCTGTCCATCCGTAGTTTGCTCAGATTTTCTTTCTTTCTCTTTCTTTCTTTCTTTCTTTCTTTCTTTCTTTCTTTCTTTCTTTCTTCTTTCTTTCTTTCGCTTTGGAAAATAGCTTGACACCCCCCCCTCCTCTCTGGGGCAGCCCCTCAAATATTGGAAGACAGCTATCCTGTCTCCCCTGGTCCTTCTCCTTCCTAGACCAGCCAGGCCCAGTTCCTGCAACCGTTCTTCGTATGTTTTAGCCCCCTAATCATCCTGGTTGCTCTTCTCTGCTCTTTTTCTAGAGTCTCAACATCTTTTTTACATCGTGGGGACCAAACCTGGATGCAGGACTTCAGGTGTGGCCTTACCAAAGCACTGTAAAGTGGTATTAAGGCTTCACATGATCTTGATTCTATTCCCTCTGTTGATGCAGCCGTTTGGGGCCCCTGTGTGCCCTCTGCTTCTCACGCTTGGCTGTGCAAAAGGTGTGCCAAAATTAGAGCTACACAACTTTCTTTGAGCTTTGACATTTGAGTTGGTGCAATGACAGGTTCCCAGGGACAACGCAGAATGTTGGTTTAAACACCTGAGAGGGCAGCCCTGGGGCTGCCATTTAGAGGAAGCAAAATAATACACAAATCAAACCTCCCACACAATTAATTGCATTTGCAGGATGGCCTAGACAAACTCGGTTGCGGCCTCTGTGAGCAGCTGATGGTTACAACCGTTTCTTTAGTGACTTCCCGAAGTTACGTTGTCACTCGGAAAATGGAATGGCAGCCAGTCCTCACAGTTACAGCTGCCCCAACATCTCCATGATCCTCTGGTCCAATTTTGGGGGCCCAGCAACTGGTGTGGATGGATGGACGGATGGACGGATGGACATATGAAAGAATCTAAAATGCAGCAGAAGGAAAAAGGAAAGAAAGGGAGAAGAGATAAGGGGAAGGAAAATGCGAAGCCTTCTCTTTGGCAGAAGGCAAGCGGACCAAAGGACTTGCAGGGAAAGGAAGGAAGGAAGGAAGGAAGGAAGGAAGGAAGGAAGGAAGGAAGGAAGGAAGGAAGGAAGGAAGGAGGGAAGGCAGAAAGAAAGAAAGAAAGAAAGAAAGAAAGAAAGAAAGAAAGAAAGAAAGAAAGAAAGAAAGAAAAAGAAAGAAGAGAAAGGGGAAAAAAGACAGAAAGAAAGAAAGAAGGAAGGAAGGAAGGAAGGAAGGAAGGAAGGAAGGAAAGGAAGGAAGGCAGAAAGAAAGAAAGAAAGAAAGAAAGAAAGAAAGAAAGAAAGAAAGAAAGAAAGAAGGAAGGAAGGAAGAGAAAGGGGGAAAAGACAGAAAGAAAGAAGGAAGGAAGGAAGGAAGGAAGGAAGGAAAGGAAGGAAGGAAGGAAGGAAGGAAGAAGGAAGAAAGAAAGAAAGAAAGAAAGAAAAGAAAGAAAGAAAGAAAGAAAGAAAGAAAGAAAGAAAAACAGAAGGGAGGGAATAATGAAGGAAGAAAATGAAGGGAGGGAGGGAGGAAAGAAGGAAGGAAAAAAGAAAGATAGAAAAGGAAGAAAGAAAAATGGAAGGGAGGGAGGAATGAAGGAAGGAGAAAGGAGGAAGGAAGGAAGAAAAAGAAAGAAGAACAAAAGGGAGAGAATAATGAAGGCAGAAAATGAAGGAAGGAAGGAGAAAAAGAATGAAGAAAAGATGGAAGGGAGGGAGGGAAAGAGAGAGAGAGAGAAAGAAATTCTAAAATGCAGCAGAAAGAAAACGGAAAGAAAGGGAGAAGAGAGAAGGGGAAGGCAAATGCGAAGCCTTCTCTTTGGCAGAAGGCAAGCGGACTGAAGGGCTTGCAATAAATGAATGAATGAACGAACGAACGAACGAACGAATGAATCTAAAATCCAGCAGGAGGAAAGCAGGAGAGAAAGCCAGGAAAGAGAATTGGAACGAAATTGCAGCATCCCAGCCATGCCAAGGCCCCGTCTTTGCTCCGAGCCATGGGCACTCTTCACGCGGCCCAGGAAGACGGTGCCAAGGGGCGTTTGTTGGCGCTAAGCAAATGGGAAGAGAGCTGAGGGGAAGGGACAGCCCCCCCCTTCCTTCCTCCCTCCCTCCCTTCCCTTCCCTTCCTTCTTTGCAAGCCCTTGGGTCTGCTTGCATTCCTCCCTTTTCCTTTCACTGTCTTTTCTCCATTTCTTTCCTGTTTTCCTTCTACTGCAGTTTAGATTCTTTCTTTCTTTCTTTCTTTCTTTCTTTCTTTCTTTCTTTCTTTCTTTCTCTCTCTCTCTCTCTCTCTCTTTCTTTCTTTCTTTCTTTTTGTTCTCTCCTTCCTTCCTTTCCTTCCTTCCCTTCCTTTCTTCCTCCCTCCCTTCTTTTCCTGCCTTCCCTTCCTTTTTCCTCCCTTCCATTTCCTTCCATCTTCCTCCTCCTCCCTCCCATCCCTTCCTTCCTTCTTTGCTTGCATTCTTCCCTTTCCTTTCACTGTCTTTTCTCCATTTCTGTCCTGTTTTCCTTCTACTGCAGTTTAGATTCTTTCTTTCTTTCTTCTCTCCTTCCTTCCTTCCCTTCCTTCCCTTCCTTTCTTCCTCCCTTCCATTTCCTTCCTTTCTTCCCTCCCTCCCTTCCCTCCCTCCCTTTCCTCTCAAGGCCTTGGGCCTGCTTGCATTCTGCCCGAGGGGAGGCTTGGCGTGTTTGGAAAGGTCGCAGAAAGAGGAGAGCAGGACAGAAGACGGGGAAAAGGAAGAGGTCGAGTCAGCACAACCGCCGGGCGGGTGAGGCTCCGTTCTGCACCAGCCTTGGAGGACAAGGATCATGTTGGAAAACTCGGCCCTGCTTGGCTGGCATCCGAGGGGGGGTGGTGGAAAAAAGGGGGCAGGGTCACCTTGGCAGTCTCCCACCCAGCCTTTAAAGACCTAAATGACAAGTTTGGCTCCCGGGAGGAAGAGGAAGCTGTCAGCAGCAGCCTGGATGGCCGGGGGCCACGGGAAGGGCGGGGGAAGCGCAGCTGGGTTGCCTGGGTGAGACTCTCCTTTGCACCTGCAAGCAACTGTCTCCAGAGAGGAGGCTTTGGAGCTCTTGGGAGGCTCCCCGGGTCGCTTGGCTGCAAGGAATCTGGTCTTAAGGGAGAGGAGAGAAGAGAAGAGAAGAGAAGAGAAGAGAAGAGAAGAGAAGAGAAGGAAGGGAAGGAAGGGAAGGAAGGGAAGGAAGAGAAGGGAAGAGAAGAGAAGAGAAGGGAAGGGAAGGGAAGATAGAGAAGAGAAGAGAAGATAGAAAAGGATAGAACAGAATAGAATAGAATAGAAGATAATAGAGTAGAATGCAGGAAATGAATAGAATAGTGTAGAAGTCAAAGTCAAAGTCGAGTAGAATAGAATAGAATAGAATAGAATAGAATAGAATAGAATAGAATAGAATAGAATAGAATAAATATATATGTATATAGGTAGATAAGTAGATAGGTAGATAGATAAGTAAGTAGGTAGAGATAGATAGATAGATAGATAGATAGATAGATAGATAGATAGACAGACAGACAGATGATAGATAGATAGATAGATAGATAGATAGATAGATAGATAGATAGATAGATAGATAGATAGATAGATAGATAGATAGATAGATAGATAGATAGATAGATAGATAGATGATAGATAGTTGGATAGGTAGATAGATAGATAGATAGATAGATAGATAGATAGATAGATAGATAGATAGATATAGATAGATAGATAATCCATAGAGATGGATAGATATGGATAGATAGTTACATAGAGATGGATAGACAGACAGACAGACAAATAGAGATAGTTGGGGGGGAATGTTCTTCTGTCACAGGGACTAGAAGCTTATCACCTGAAATCTCAAACAGGAAATAAAATCCTGGCATTATCCGCGTTCTGCTCCTTCTCAGAGCCTTGGCCAAGAGGAACTCAGCCAAGGCGGAAAAGCCCTGATGGGTCACTGTGACCAACGGGACATTATTTGAGGTGTTTCATCATCCTTGGGAGACACACATCGCAACATGGGGGAAAACTGGAGAAAGCCTCTCCTATAAAAGCGGAGCCCATTCATAAAATGTTAATTTACGTGGCTCCTGCGGAAAGAGGAGAGACTTTGAAGGACTCATTGGCTGCATTCAGACAACCCACAACCTGGTTGAAGCTGGCAGGGCAACACAGGGGTTACCACAAGGACATGGGGGGGGGGGTGTCAAAAAAGTCAAAATGGCAGCCACAATCAGGGATCAAGGGACCACTACCCCTTTTAAACCCCCCAGGGCTTTCATCCTTGGCGGCCATCTTGACATTTTTTTTAAGCAGAAGACCTAACCAGCTACAAAATGAGACACCCCATTGTCAAACTCTTGATAATAACAGAATAATAACAGAATTTGGAAGGGACCTTGTGGGTCATCTAGTCCAACCCCCTGCCCAAGCAGGAGACCCTACACCATTTCTGACAGATGGGAGTCCAGTCTCTTCTTGAAAGCCTCCAGGGATGAAGCTCCCACAACTTCTGAGGGCAACTTCTGTTCCATGGGTGGATTGTTCTCCCTGTCAGAAAGTTTCTCCTTATTTCCAGGTTAAATCTCTCCTTGTTCAGTTTCCATCCATTGTTCCTTGTCTGGCCTTCAGTTGCCTTGGAGAATAGCATGACCCCCTTCCTCCTCCTCTCTGGGGCAGCCCCTCAAATATTGGAAGATGCTCTCCTGTCTCCCCTGGTCCTTTTATTCATTAAAATCAGATTAAAGTCAGATTAACAGAGTTGGAAGGGACCTTGTAGATCATCTAGTCCAACCCCCCTCCCTCAGATATTGGAAGATGCTCTCCTGTCTCCCCTGGTCCTTCTCTTCCCTAGACTAGCCAGGCCCAGTTCCTGCAACCGTTCGTCGTAGGTTTTAGCCTCCAGTCCCCTCATCATCTTTGTTGCTCTTCTCTGCCCTCTTTCCAGAATCTCAACATCTTTTTTTTACATCTCTTCTTTGTGGGAAGGCCTGAGATATTGGAAGATACTATCCTGTCAACCCATCCTTCCTTTTCTTAAATCCCCTCCAGTCCCTTCATCTTCCTGGCTGCTCTTCTCTGTCCTTTTTCCAAAGTCTCAACATCTTTTTTTAGAGTAAGGTGACCAAATTTGGATGCAGTATTCATCCCTGGAGTCTTTCAAGAAGAGACCGGATTGCCACTGGTCACAAATGGCATAGGATCTCCCACTTGGGTGAGGGGGTTGGACTAGATGACCTACAAGGTCCCTTCCAACTCCGTTAATCTGTTTAAGTATAGTCTTACCAAGGCCTTATAAAGGGGTGTTAAAACAGGAGGATGAACATTCACGCCCTCCTTTGCAGAATCACGGCTCTGATCTGATCCCAGATGCCTACGGTGCCCGTTTGAGCCCTGGCACCCTGCGTGGCATTTCTGGAGTGAGTCCTGGTCCATTCCAACCCCCAACAGCTGCACCGGGTAGTGGATGCATGACCCCCCCCCCTCTTCCCACGGCTGGACCGGAGCCTTGAAACGGGATCCAGCACATTTGAAAAAAAAAAAATATTTGAATGAACAGAAATGAATAGATTGACACTATAAACGAAAGAAAAACAAGAATTTGAATATTCTACGGTATGGGATCTGTTTTATCCATGGATAGAAAATAGAATAAATTAAAAGGGATCATGTGTATTTATAGAGCCATGAGAGAAATTAATGTAATAGATATATTTGGTATTATTATTTACCTGGGAATGTGATTGTTGTTGTACTGATAGATTTGATAAGAAGAACATTATAAATAAAGGTTAAACAATCGAAATATGTACCTAATCGACATACGATTGAATGGATTTGTTGTATATAAAAAGCAATAAAAAACTCTTTATAAATAGAGAATTTGTATAAGATTTACAGATTTACAGATAATCAGAGTTGGAAGGGACCTTGGAAGTCATCTAGTCCAACCCCCCGCCCAAGCAGGAGACCCTACACCATTTCTGACAAATGGCAGTCCAATCTCTTCTTGAAAGTCTCAAGGGATGGCGCTCTCACAAGCTGTTCTCACTGTCAGAAAGTTTCTCCTTATTTCCAGGTTAAATCTCTCCTTGTTCCGTTTCCATCCATTATTCCTTGTCCGGCCTTCAGGTGCTTTAGAAAATAGCTTGACCCCCTTCCTCCTCCTCTCTGGGGCAGCCCCTCAACTATTGGAAGATGCTCTCCTGTCTCCCCTGGTCCTTCTCTTTACTAGACTAGCCGAGCCCAAGATGTTTTACAGGTGGCATTTACCTCCAGCAAGAATAGCAAGGATGTTGAAGGACAAATCAGAAAAATGTTGGAAATGCCATCGGATACCTGGATCATATTACCAGATGTGGTGGATGTGCATGGAAGCTAAAAGATACTAGACTAAAATACACACAAGGTTGGGAAAAAATGACAAAACAGCATATAGATTTGAAACCAGAGATATTTTTATTGGGAATTTTACCTGAAGGTTATAATAAAGAATTGACATATTTGATTATTAATATAAGAATCTAATTATTATGTTATTAATATATTATATTATATTATATCATATTATATCATATCATATCATATCATATCATGTCATGTCATATCATATCATATCATATCATATTATTATATTATTATATTATATTATATTATATTATATTATATTATATTATATTATATTATATTATATTATATTATATTATATTATATTATTAATATAATAATATAATTACTGCAGCTAGAATTGTATTTGCTCAAAATTGGGAAAAAAAGAGAGAAAATTCCGACAGAGGAAGAGGTTGATTAAGAAAGTAATGGAATCTGCAGAAATGAGTAGATTAATATTAGCAATTAGCAAATATTTTAAGATATGGGATTTCTTTCACCAATGGCTAGATAGAAAAGTGAAAAACTGAAGTATAATCTAACAGTAATGATATGCAATAATTGATTATTATAGAATGATTTTTAATACGAACTAAAACTGGTGAGAACTGAAATTTGCTTTAACGGATGATGTGGATTGAAACTAAAATCGAAACGATGGTGTACTAATAATATAACGTGACGTGGAAAGCTGATTGTGATATGAATGTAAATTTAAATTTAAGCGGAAAAGGCTATACATATTGTGCACAAGAATTATGTACCAACCGACACAGTGGATGACTGAAAGATATTTTGATTTTGTTGTTTTGTGTTTGTATTTGTCTACGTTGGTTGTTAAAAATAAAAAAAACTTTTTATATATAAAAAAACTCTTTACAAAAAGAAAAAAAAAGAGGAAAAAATGGTGTCCGGCCGGCACTCGAGTCCCAGCCCTGTTCAGACCAAGGACGAAACGTGAAGCATCTCTCGGTCATCTGAAGCGTGCCAGACATGCCAAAAACGAGACAGAGGGGTTGACATGCCGCAAATACGTCTCTGGCATCTCAGTCTGGCACCTTAAGCTGCAATAGGAGCAGCAGTTGGCATGAGGGCAGCTTGAAAAGTGAAGGTATGGGAACAAGACACGACGGTTGGATTCGTTCTCGCTTCCCGGGCCTTTTTTAACCTGGAGTGGCGGGAGGGGTGAGTGTGTCTCTCTGGACTTCCTCCAGCCCCTCTACAACAGCTACAGGCAGTCCTCAACTTGCAAAAGTTTGTTTAGCGACCGTTCAGAGTTTCAAGGGCACCGAAAAAAAAGTGACTGACGACCGTTTTCGTCCATTCCTGTGATCACGTGGTCAAAATTCAGTCGCTTCGTCAATGTGTCTCCTATTTACGACGGTGGGAGGGTCCCACGGGATCCCCTCTGGTGACCTTCCGACAGGCAAAGTCAACGGGGAAGCCAGATTCACTTAACGACCGTAACAGATAACAGAATAACAGAGTTGGAAGGGACCCCGGAGGCCATCTAGTCCAACCGCCCGCCCGAGCGGGAGACCCTACACCATTTCTGACAGATGGGAGTCCAGCCTCTTCGCGTGAGGCTAACTCTTAACAACCACCGGGATTCCCTTAACAACGGTGGGAAGAAAGATAGTAAAATGAGGTGAAACCTCACTTGGCCAATGTCTCACTTAGCAACGTGAATAGCGGGCTCAGTCGGGGTGGGAAGTCAGGGACTATCTGTGTGCTTTAAAATCTGCAGGAGGATTTGGGGGATTCGGGTTTCGGTTTTGAGTTGGGCAAAGGGAGTTTAGTTGGAGAACCCCGCTTAAAATTTAAAAATGGAGGTAAATCAAAGTGGGCTAAACTTAGCGACTGGTGGACTTCAACTCCCAGAATTCCCCAGCTCGCCATACTGGGAGTTGGAGTCCACGTGGCTGGGGCGTCCTGGGAGTTGAGTGACCCTCCTATCAAAATGCTGTCCTTCCTTCACCCGCACAGATGGCCCTTGACAGATGCTCAGCCACCCGAGATTCTTCCCATGCCGGACATTTTATGGTGGGATATTCAATGATCCTAGTCCTCATTAGGCTCTTGACTGGTATATGTGTTGCGGGAGAGGACTAGAGTTCTCCCTGGCTCTCTTTCTTTCTTTCTTTCTTTCTTTCTTTCTTTCTTTCTTTCTTTCTTTCTTTCTTTCTTTCTTTCTTTCCTTTTCTTTTCCTTCCTTTCTTCCTTCCTTCCTTCCTTCCTTCCTTCCTCTTTCTTTTCTTTCTTTCTTTCTTCCTTCCTTCCTTCCTCCCTCCTCCTCCTTCCTTCCTCTTTCTTTCTTTCTTTCTTCCTTCCTTCCCTCCTCCTTTCCTTCCTTCCTTCCTTCCTTCCTTCCTTCCTTCCTTCCTTCCTTCCTTCTTCTTTCTTTCTTTTCTACCTTCCTTCTTTTCTCTTTCTTTCTCTCTTTTTCTTTCTCTTTTTCTTTCTCAATTTTTCTTTTCTTTCTCTGGTTTTCTTTCTTTCCTTTCTCTGATTTTTGTTTTCTTTCTCTTTCTCTTTATTTCTTTTCTTTCTCTTTCTTTCTTTCTCTGTCTTCCTTCCTTCCTTCCTTCCTTCCTTCCTTCCTTCCTTCCTTCCTTCCTTCCTTCCTTCCTTCCTTCCTTCCTTTCTCTCTTTCTCTTTCCCTTTCTTTCCCTTCCTTCCTTCTGAAAGGATGTAGGGTCTCCTGCTTGAGCAGGGGGCTGGACTAGAAGACCTCCAAGGGCCCTTCCAGCTCTACTCCGATTCTGATTCCTCACTCATAATCTAGCCCTTCCTCCCTCCCTCCCTCCTCTCTGCAAACACAACCCTTCTAGCACTGATGCTGCTCCCTAGTTGGGACGTGAAAGGTCTGCATTAGCACAACCAAGCGCAGAGAGCACCCAGGACCCCCTCATTTCAGTCCTGACCTCCAAATATTCTCCTTTATTGAGACCAGCAACCTCTGGCCAGGCAGGGAGGGGCGGTGACAGACTTTGGGTGTGGCCAGGTGGGGCCCTTCCCGGAGAAAGCTGCTCCCCAAGCCATAAAATTCCTTCCCAGACCAGATAGAGGCATCCTGGGCATAACTGGAACATCTCTTAGGATCGAGCCGTACTTAAAAGCCAGCAATTATCTCTTGTCAGAGGCCGAAAGGGAAAGAGCTAATTGCTCTGCTTAAAAGTTCCCTTGTTTCTCTCATGTTTTGACATGAAAACAGGTGTGGGTGCAGATGGAAGCACCTCACAGACCTGCAAACATTGAGGGGGGGGGAGGGCTTTGCAGGAGCATGGATGCCCCGTGCGCATGGAAACTGGGTTGACCTCAGAATGAGGCTGGGATCCTTCACCCAACTAGGCAGCATCATGAGTGCTAGAAGGGAGGAGGAGGAGGAGGAGGAGGAGGAGGAGGAGGAGGAGGAGGAGGAGGAGGAGGAGGAGGAGGGAGGAGGAGGAAGAAGAGGAGGAGAGGAGGAAGAGAGGAGGAGGAGGAGGAAGAAGAAGAGAGGAGGAGGAGGAGGAGGAGAGGAGGAGGAAGAAAAGAAGAGAGAGGAGGAGGAGGAGGAGAGAGAGGAGGAAGGAGAGAGAGGAGGAGGAGGAGGAAGAAGAAGAAAGAGGAGGAGGAGGAGAGGAGAGGAGGAGGAGGAGGGAAAGGAGGAGGAGGAGGAGGAAGAAGAGGAGGAGGAGGAGGAGGAGGAGAAGAGGAGGAGGAGGAGGAAGAAGAAGAGGAGGAGGAGGAGAGGAGGAGGAGAGAGGGAGGAAGAAGAGGAGGAGGAGGAAGAGGAAGAGGAGGAGGAAGGAGGAGAGAAGAGGAGGAGGAGGAGGAAGAAGAAGGAGGAGGAGGAAGAGGAGGAGGAGGAGGAGGAGAGGAGGAGGGAGAAGAGAGAGGAGGAGGAAGAGGAGGAGGAAGAAGAGAAGAGGAGGAGGAAGAAGAGGGAGGAGGAAGAGGAGAGGAGGAGAAGAAGAGGAGGAGGAGGAGAAGAAGAGGAGGAGGAAGGAGGAGGAGGAGGAGGAAAGAGGAGGAAGAGGAGGAGGAGGAGAGGAGGAGGAGGAAGAGAGAGAGGAGAGGAGGAGGAGGAAGAAGAGGAGGAGGAGAGAGGAGGGAGGAGGACTGTGGGGCCCATGATGCTCTCTGAGCTTGGTGGTTTTCTTGCAGACCTTTCATGACCCAACTAGGGAACATCATCAGTGCTAGAAGGGAGGGGGTTTGTTGAGAAGAGGGAGAGGAAGAGGAGGAAGAGGAGCAGGAGGAACAGGAAGAGGAACAAGAAGAGGAGGAGGAGGAGGAGCAGGAAGGCTTTGAGGTCCTCGGGGCTCTCTGATCTGGGTTGTTTTCTTGCAGACCTTTCATGACCCAACTAGGGAACATCATCAGTGCTAGAAGGGAGGAGGAGGAGGAGGAGGAGGAGCCGGCTGGGGAATTCTGGGAGTTGAAATCCATGCATCTTGAAACGGCCAAGAGGGGGGTTGAGAAACCCTCTTTTAGGGAAATGACACTCCAATCATGGAGATCTTGCAGCTTTCACAGCCGTGAGAAAGAGAGGAGTTTCATAGACTGCAGTTAGTCCCCGATTTACGACCATTCCTTTAGGGCCTGTGCAAAAGGTTTGACAGCACTACCCTTTTTGCGACCTTTTGCGACCTTCTGACAAGCAAAGACCCTGGGGAAGCCAGAACTCGCTTCGCAACCCGGTTGACTCAACTTAACAACTGCAGGGATTTAACAAAACATGCACTGATGAGTTGGAAGGGACATGCTACGTCATCTCATCTGCCCCTCTGCCCAAGCAGGAGACAAGACACCTCGTAAAGCATTCCTATGCCTGTTTTCGAGTTGCCATAAACAAGGGGTGGGGGGAACTGAAGGAGCAGTACAGCAGTTTAAAACCAGAAGTATATTCCAAAGCTTATCTTACAAAGATTGTAGCTAGGCTACCAGATCTTCTGCCTGGAAAAATCCTTCATTGGAGAACGTGATTGATGACACCCGTGAAGGTGCTTCGTTGGAGAATCTGATTTATGACACACCCAGGGGGGGGAAACAGTCACAGGTGGCCGTGAATTACATATATCAGAGTTGGTTTCATTTAAGGTTAATGCCGGCACGTTGCTCCTAATAAATCTTGTGAGTCTTTTTTTTTGAAGTTGGGCTCGAGGCTCCTGATTGAATTGGGGCGATCGCTGGAACCCCGACAACCACCATTTCTGCCCTTTCGGATTCACTTAAACACCCGTGGCAAGAAAGGTCGTGAATTGAGGCAGAACTCCCTTAAGGACTGTCTCGCTTTTGCGAGAGAAATTTGGGGCTCAGTTGTGGTTGTAAGTCAACAGGAATTCATGAATGTGGAAACGGTGGAAATGGTCTTCACGGCCAAACCTGGCTCTCACCTTTTGCGAAACCGTCATGCTAGCTGGTGATTGTATCCCTCAAATTCACAGAAAAAGAGGATTTTCCTGCAAATGCCCAGTTTCCATCCAGGGTCTGGATTCACATGATAGACTCACCGAGTCTGAAAGGGTTGGGGTTTTTTTTATTATTATTATTTTTTAGGATCAGTGCTGCTTAGCATGTTGTAGAAACTGAGGCCTGGGTTCGTATCCTAACGTGGTTTGTTTGCTGGAGCAAACAATGAGTGCCATGTCAAACATAGCCTCTGCCGCGTGTTTGAGTGAGGTGGATTTTCAAGTTGTGCACTTGGTGTAAATCCAGACGCAACAACTGGACGTGGTGGACAATTGGCCCAACCTCCATTGTAGATCACAGTTGCTCAATATCCACAGCTTTAAGATTTGTGGGTTTCAACTCCCAGAATTCCCCAGCTAGCTCCCTGGAGAGTTCTGGGAGTTGCCAGCCTGGTAATTACTTTAGAATGAATCAGCTGGAAGGGACCTTGGAGGTCTTCTAGTCCAACCCCCTGCCTAGGCAAGAAACCCTACAGCATTTCAGACAAATGGTTGTCTAAACTCTTCTTAAAACCCTCCAGTGATGAAGCAGCTACAACTTCTGGTGGCAAGCAGTTCCACTGGTTGATTGTACTCGCATTTAGGACATTTCTCCTTAATTCCTTCATTGCTTCTCTCCTTGGTAAGTTTCCATCCGTTGTTTCTTCTCCTGCCTTCTGGTGCTTTGGAGAAGAGCTTGACCCACTTCCTCTTCTTTGGGGTCAGCCGCTCCGATACTGTAATCCTGCTATCCTGTTGCCCCTAGTCCTTCTTTTCTCTAGAGTGGCCGTACTCAAATCCTGCCACCATTCTTCACAGGTTTTACTCTCCAGGCCTTTTAATCGTCTTAATTGCTCATCTCTGCACTTTCCCCAAAGTTTCGACATCTTTTTATGTACAGCGATGACCCAAAACTGGATGCAGAATCCCAGGTATGTGCCTTACTAAGGCTTTACAAAGTGGTGCTAATACTTCACCTGGTTTTGATTCTATGCCTCCAAGGATTGTATTTGCTTTCTTGGCGGCTGCTGCTGCTGCGCACGTTGGGCTCCCATTTAAGGGATCATACTGGGAATGGAAGCTCCCGCATCGTAACAGCGGCTGAGGTTGAGAAAGGCTGGCCTGGATGCGGCAGGCAGTTTCCCACTCTAGCGATTCCACGCCTCTTGAATCACCTCTGAGTAAATCCTTAGTCACAAAAGATGACGTAGGCCTGGGGTGACTAGGCACAACATTGGAGGCCGGCCAGGATTTCATTCAGAGGGTAAAAGCACCGTCTGCACTCATACTTTGGGCAGGATTAAACTTTGCCCAAAAAGGGGATCTGAAATGATAAATGTACGGCCAGGGAGGGAGGAAGGAGAAAAGGAAGGAAGGAAGGAAGGAAGGAAGGGAGGGAGGGAGGGAGGGAGGGAGGAAGGAAGGAAGGAAGGAAGGAAGGAAGGAAGGAAGGAAGGAAGGAAGGAAGGAAGGAAGGAAGGAAGGAAGTTGGAAGGAAGAAGAAGGAAGATGAAAAGGAAGGAAGGAAAGATGGATAGACAAAGGAAAAGGAGGGAGTGAGGGAGTGAGAAAGGAAGATGGAGAGGAAGGGGAGGAGAGGAAGGGAGGAGAAAGGAAGGGAGAGAGGGAGGGAGGAAGGGAGGATAGAGAAAAGGAAGGAAGATGAGAAGGAAGGAAGGAGGAAAGGAAGAAAGATGAGAAGGAAGGAAGAGGAAAAGGAAGGAAGATGAAAAAAAAAGGAGAGAGGGACGAAGGAGGAAGGAAAGAGGGACGGAGGAGAGAGGGAGGGAGAGAGGGAGGAAGAAGAAGAAAAATAAAAAAGAAGGAAGAATGGAAGGAAGGGAGAAAAAGAAGAAAGTTGAAAATGAAGAGAGGAAAGAGAGAGAAAAGAGGGAGGAAAGGAGGGAGGGAGGGAGGACAGAGAAAAAGAAGAAAGATGAGAGAGAAAGAAGGAAGATGGAAGGAGGGAAGATGAAAAGAAAGGAGAGAGAGATGGAGGAGGAAGGAGAGAGGGATGGGGGAGAGAGGGAGGAGAGAGGGAGGAAGAAGAAAAGGAAGAAAAATAAGAAGGAAGGAAGAATGGAAGGAAGGGAGAAAAGGAAGTAAGACGGAAAGGAAGAAAGGAAGGAGAGAAAGGGGGAGGAAAGGAAGGAGGAAGGGAGAGGCGAAGGAAGGACAAAGAAAAGGAAGAAAGATAAGAGAGAAGGAAGGAAGATGAAAATGAAAAAAAAGGAAAGGAAAGAGGGAGGAGAGAGGGAGGAAGAAGAAAAGGAAGAAAAATAAAAAGAAGGAAGAATGGAAGGAAGGGAGAAAAAGAGAGAGAAAAGAGGGAGGAAAGGAGGGAGGGAGGACAGAGAAAAAGAAGAAAGATGAGGGAGAAAGAAGGAAGATGGGAAGGAAGGGAAGATGAAAAGAAAGGAGGGAGAGATGGAGGAGGAAGGAGAGAGGGATGCGGGAGAGAGGGAGGGAGAGAGGGGAAGAAGAAAGGAAGAAAAATAAAAAAGAAGAAAGAATGGAAGGAAGGGAAAAAGGAAGAAAAGGAAGGAGAGAGAAAGAAAGGGAGGAAAGGAGGGAGGAAAGAGACGAGAATAAGAGGAAGGAAGAGAAATGCATGTTCTTTTGGGGTTGTTGCTTTTCCCCCCAAATCGTTTCTCACAACACTTCCAAAAACTATTTCTTGGCTATTTCCCTGGAGTTTCCCAAAGGTGAAACTTGACCTGGAAGAAATATTGTCCTTTTTTTAAAAGGTAGAAACGAGTGCAAGGAAAGGCAGCCGTAAACCAGGACAAACACACACACACACACACACGCCCCAGACCCCTGAAGCCTGGAGACCCCCCCCCCTAACCTGGCACGCCTCTCCTCTTCCAATATCTCCTTCCAGACAAAGCTTTTCCCCTCCCAAATCCACTTCGGTTGCTAAGCGAGATTTTGGCCCATTTTACGACCATGCCTGCCGCCGTTGTTAAGCGAATCCCTGCTGTTGTTCACACAGTCCTTAAGCCAATCCGGTTTTCCCCCTTGACTTGCCTTGCCGGAAGGTTGCAAAAGGAGGATCGTGGCAACCGTCGTAAGTACGAGTCCGTTGCCAAGCCTCTGAATTTGGACCACACGACCAACGGGGAGGCTTCTGCCACGGTCCTAAGTGTGGGGGGAAAAAAAATGTTATGTCAACCTTTTTTTTTAGTGCCATGGTAACTTTGAACGGTTACTAAACGGGGGTTGTTAAGTGGAGCCCCTTTTCCTTGCGCTGGCGAGAGTTCAAGACAGTTTCAGCCACAGGAGGTGAAATTATTCTCAGCCACTAGAGGGCAGCATGGTTAAAAATCAGCCCCAGAATTCCTACGGAAACAGAAAAAGGGGTTTTGTGTGTGTGTTTGTATGTGTTGTGTGTGTGTGTAGGGGGGTATTTGGGCTAAAGGCCAGCAGCCCCTCAATTCTCCGTAAATTAGGGGTTCTCCAAATCCCTCACTGGCCATCAGAGGCTCTGTTGGTAGTAATTTATGTGGGTTGCATCCTCCGTGTAGCAGTTAAAGCAGTGCTTCTTAAGCTGGGAAACCGGAAGACTTTGGGTAGACTTCAAGACCCAGAATTCCCTGAAGCCAACACTGGGAATTCTGGGAGTTGAAGCCCACAAGTCTTCAAGCTGAGGGATTCTGGGAGTCGAAGTCTCTCTATCATCCTGGAGTTAATAAAGTTGAGAAACGCTGGCCGGGAGCCCATCGTAACTCCCCTTCGTACATTGCACACCTCATTTGCATGATTACTTGCCGTTCTTAATTCACCTCATTTGCATGATGATGTCAGGGGATGATGTGTCACTGCTCCTCGCCCCTGGGGCGGCCCCTCCCTCCCTCCAGGAGTCCCCCCCGCCCCCAGTGCCCAGGAAAAGGCCTTTGGAGGAAGAAGAAGGGAGGACAGCGAGTTGGAAGGAAGGAGGGAGAGGGCGGGCAGGAGGGACAAGCTTGGCCAAGTCTTTCTTTCTTTCTTTCTTTCTTTCTTTCTTTCTTTCTTTCTTTCTTTCTTTCTTTCTTTCTTTCTTTTTCTTTTCTTTGTCTTTCTTTCTTCTTTCTCTCTCTCTCACACACACACATTTTATTTTTCTCTCCTTCCCTCCTTGCTTCCTTCCTCCTTTCTCTTTTTCTTTCTTTCTTCTTTCTTTCTCTCTCCCTCATACACACACTTTTTCTCTCCTTCCCTCCTTCCTTCCTTCCTTTCTTTTACTTTCTTTCTTTCTTTCTTTCTTCCTTTCTTCCTTCCTTTCTTTCTTTCTTTCTTTCTTTCTTTCTTTCTTTCTTTCTTTCTTCTTTCTCTCTCTCACACACACACACATTTTATTTTTCTCTCCTTCCTTGCTTGCTTCCTTCCTTTCTTTTACTTTCTTTCTTTCTTTCTTTCTTTCTTTCTTTCTTTCTTTCTTTCTTTCTTTCTTTCTTTCTTTCTTTCTTTCTTTCTTTCTTTTCTTTCTTTTCTTTCTTTCTTTCTTTCTTTCTTTCTTTCTTTCTTTCTTTCTTTCTTTCTTTCCTCTTTCTCTCTCTCTCTCTCACACACATGCTTTCTCTCCTTTCCTCCTTGCTTCCTTCCTCCTTTCTTTTTCTTTCTTTCTTTCTTCTTTCTTTCTCTCTCCCTCATACACCCACTTTTTCTCTCTTTTCCTCCTTGCTTCTTTCTTTCTTTCTTTCTTTCTTTCTTTCTTTCTTTCTTTCTTTCTTTCTTTCTTTCTTTCCTCTCTCCTCTTTTCTTTCTTTTTCCTTGCCTTCCTTCCTCCCTCCCTCCCTCCCTCCTTCCCTCCTTCTCTCTCTCTCTCTCTCCTTCCTTCCTTCTTCCTCCCTTTCCTTTTTTCTTTCCATCCCCCCTCTTTCCCTCTCTCCCTCCCTCCCTCCCTCCCTCTTTCTGAACATTCACACCATGGGAGGAATGAAATAATCTTTGCAGGTTTTCCATTGGCTGGCACGAGACCTTAAGCGGCATGGTGTTTTCAACCTTGGTTCTTTCTTCAGAAAGGTTTGGTAGCCTTTCTGTGCCAAATTCCTCCACCTGTGGGCTCTCCAGGGGGTGGGACTTCAACTTCCAGAATTCCTAGGGCTGGGAGATGAAGGGAACTGGCCTCCAAGTCACCGTGGAAGTTGGCCCACCGATTTCCCCAGCGCACCGATCAGAGGATCTTCTGGCCAGGAAGACAGAAGATTTGAAGCCAATTTGTCTCAGCCTCCATGGCTTGAAGCTGGGAGTTCAAGTTCACCCATCTTGAAGCCATCGTGGCTGAGAATCATTGAGCTGCACACATTACAGATTAACAGAGTTGGAAGGGACCTTATAGGTCATCTAGTCCAACCCCTGCCCAAGCAGGGGACCCTACACCATTTCTGACAGATGGCAGTCTGGTCTCTTCTTGAAAGCTTCCAGGGATGAAGCTCCCACAACTTCTGAGGGCAACTCCTGTTCCATGGGTGGATTGTTCTCCCTGTCAGAAAGTTTCTCCTTATTTCCAGGTTGAATTTCTCCTTGGTCAGTTTCCATCCATTATTCCTTGTCTGGCCTTGGAGAATAGCTTGACTTCCCTCCTCCTCTCAAATATTGGAAGATGCTCTCCTGTCTCCCCTGGTCCTTTTGTTCATTAAAATCAGATTAAAGTCAGATTAACAGAGTTGGAAGGGACCTTGTAGATCATCTAGTCCAACCCCCTCCCTCAAATACTGGAAGATGCTCTCCTGTCTCCCCTGGTCCTTTTATTCATTAAAATCAGATTAAAGTCAGATTAACAGAGTTAGAAGGGACCTTGTAGATCATCTAGTCCAACCCCGCTCCCTCAAATATTGGAAGATGCTCTCCTGTCTCCCCTGGTCCTTTTGTTCATTAAAGTCAGATTAACAGAGTTGGAAGGGACCTTGTAGATCATCTAGTCCAACCCCTCCCTCAAATATTGGAAGATGCTCTCCTGTCTCCCCTGGTCCTTTTATTCATTAAAATCAGATTAAAGTCAGATTAACAGAGTTAGAAGGGACCTTGTAGATCATCTAGTCCAACCCCTCCTCAAATATTGGAAGATGCTCTCCTGTCTCCCCTGGTCCTTTTGTTCATTAAAATCAGATTAAAGTCAGATTAACAGAGTTGGAAGGGACCTTGTAGATCATCTAGTCTAAACCCCCTCCCTCAAATATTGGAAGATGCTCTCCTGTCTCCCCTGGTCCTTCTCTTCCCTAGACTAGACAGGCCCAGTTCCTGCAACCGTTCATCGTATGTTTCAGCCTTCAGTCCCCTCATCCCCCTGGTTGCTCTTCTCTGCACTCTTTCTAGAGTCTCAATCTCTTTTCTTTAATGTGATGACAAAAACTGGATGCAGTACTCTAGATGTGGCCTTACTAAGGCTTTACAGAGGGGTATTAGTACCTCCCTTGATCTCGATTGCATCCCTCTGTTTATGCAATTTAGGATTGCATTGGCTTTTTTGGCTGCTGTTGCACATCATTGGATCCCATTTAGCTGGTTGTCCACTGAGACTCCACGGTCCCCCTCACCTGAGCCAAGGAGTCCAACACCTGCCTTCGGGACCCATCGAAGCACCTAAATGGCCCCACCTTGGGGAAGGAGGGTTCCAAGACCCATCTGCAGGGAGAACACAACGGCAGAGGGGCTCTACTGCTTGCAAGGACCCCAGAAAACTCGGCTGGCCCCCAGGAGAAATAAAACCAGGATTATGTTGGCTTTGTCTTGGCCCAGCACAGCGATTTCTTCTTCTTGTAGGCCCACAAGCCTCCTCCCCTTCCTTGAAAAAGGCGGCTGCATGCACACTCACAAAAGGCCCCTGTGTGGTTGCGTGCATGTTTTTCTCAGGTTTGCAAAAGGTCAAGAGAAGGATGTGAATCAGACAGGGAAGCAGACCTGGAAGGGAGGCGGGGGGTCAGCTCAGGTTGTCCTTCTCCGGGGTGAGTTCAGACAACTCACGGAGCAGCCCATTAAGCTTTGGCTGTTTCCTGATGGGGGGGGTGTCCTTTGAGGGGAGGGGCACAGCCCATTGCATGGGGTTGCATTCCTACGCAGGCAGAATTTTGGAGTTTGGAGTTCCAAATTTAGCATTTTCGGGATTGAGAGTTCCAAACTGAGCAGAATTTTTAGAGTTGAGGAATTTAGGTAGTGCCCCACCTCCCGCCTTTCGTGACCTCCTCCGTCTTTCTTGGACTCTTCCTCCTAAGAGCATCTCCCAGGTTGGCTGGGAATTGTGGCACCTGTAGTCCAGGCTGGTGAGGTCATGAAAAGAGAGAGAGAGAGAGAGAAGTCAGAAAGAGAAACAGAAAGAGAGAGTGAGAAATAGAGAGAAAGGAACAGAGAGAAAGAGAGAAGAAAGAGAGAGAAAGAGATGGGGAAAGACAGAAAGAGAGTGAGAAATAGAGAAAAAGAAACAGAAAGAGGGAGAGAAAGAAGACAGAAAGAGAAACAGAAAGAGAGAGTGAGAAATAGAGAGAAAGGAACAGAGAGAAAGAGAGAAGAAAGAGAGAGAAAGAGATGGGGAAAGACAGAAAGAGAGTGAGAAATAGAGAAAAAGAAACAGAAAGAGGGAGAGAAAGAAAGAGAACCAGAAAGAGAAAAAGTGAGAAAACAGAGAGAGGGAGGGAGGGAGGGAGGAAGAAACAGAGAAACAGAGACTGAAAAATAGAGAAAAAGACACAGAAAGGGAGAGAAAGACACAGAAAGAGAACCAGAAAGAGAGAGAGAGAGAGAAAGTGTGAGAAAAGAGAGAAAAAGAGAAAGAGAGAAAAAAAGGAAAGGGAGAAACAGAGAAAAAAGAGAGTGAGAAATAGAGAAAGAAACAAAAAGGTGAGAAACAGAAAGGGAGAAAAAGAGAAACAGAAAGAGCGTGAGAAATAGAGAGAAAGGAACAAAAAGAGAGAGAAAACAGAAAAGAGAGAAGAAAGAGAGAAAAAAGAGAAACAGAGAGAAAGGAAGAGTGAGAGAGAGAGAGAGAGAGAGAGAAAAAGAGAGAAAGAAAGAGAGAAAACAGAAAGAGAGAAAAGAAAGAAAGGGAAAGAGAGAGAGAGAGAAAAAAGGAAAAGTTGCAAATCCTCCTTCTGGGTGGCTGGAGGCAAAATCAGGATGAGAAAATCAGGCTTTTAAATCTGGATGATCCGACAACGCCTCTTTTCTCCTCTAATCCTGCAAACCTGGGGAGGGGGGAGGGGGCGAAGGGGAGGGCTAAAGTCTCCCTTGGCGTCGTTACTCATGAGATAATCCAGTTTTGCTTTGATGTCTCATGCAATGTTTCACATTGAGCCAAACCAGTTATTTCTTGGGAAGCGAGAAAAAAAAAGCGAGATAGAGAGAATCACCACTAGATGGATTTGCAACCGGCTGACAAACCGTACTCAACGAGTAGCCCTTAACGGTGCTACCTCTACATCGAGGGAAGTAAGCAGTGGGGTACCCCAGGGTTACTCCTTAGGCCCAGGATTTCCTCCGTTTCCTATCTTCATAAAGGACTTAGAGGAAGGAGAACTCATCAAATGAATAGAAGGGACAGAAGCGGAACACATAAACTCAAGATCACGCGAAGTGTTAATAGCACTTTACAAAGCCTTAGTGAGGCCACACTAGTAATACGATGTCCAGTTCTGGTCACCATGATATAAAAAAAATGTTTAGACTCTGGAAAGATTCCGGAAAGAGTGCAGGGAAGAGCAACCAGGATGATGAGGGGACTGGAGACTCAAACATACGACGGACAGTTGCAGAAACTGGGCCTGGCTGGTCTAGGGAAGAGAAGGACCAGTGGAGACAGGAGAGCATCTTCCAATATTTGAGGGGCTGCCACAGGAAGGAGGAAGGGGGTCAATCTCTTCTCCAAAGCAGGAGTCGCCAACCTTTTGGACCTCAGGGACCACCAAACGCATCATTTTAAATCCAGCAGACCACTAATATGAATGTTGATTTATGGTGGCTTGAGAGAGAGAGAGAGAGAGAGAGAGAAAGAGAAAGAGAGAGAGAGAGAAAGAGAAAGAGAGAGATCTGGTCTAACCTCTCTCTCTCTCTCTCTCTCACACACACACACATACACACACAGGCAGGGGTGGGACTCAAATTTCTTAACAACTGGTTCTTGGGTGTGGCTTAATTTGTGGGTGTGGCTTGGTGGTCATGTGACTGGCTGGGTGTGGCTTGTATGTAAATATTATAAATGTTTATGTAAATATTGGTTTTTTTATTTTTAAAAAAGAGCCACTTTTACCCAAAAATCAGGCAAAGCAGGCAGGCAGATTGAGTTGCTCCCAGAATCACAGATTAATTCAGAGATCTACCTTTCTGAAATCTGCTACCTGAGTCTGCACTGAAAAATAGAAGTTTCGGTCCTAAAGAAGGTTCAGCTCTGCTTTTAGGTTAGCAAGAAAGCAAAAAATCCAACCGTTCCCTGCTTTCTAGCTAATCTAAATCTCCTGGCTCAGCAGAACAGCTGAGGGTCGGGTTTGGGGGGAAGGAAAAATCGCAATTTAGCAGGCAAGTTTGCCAGGTAAGGAGTAAGTGGGCGGGAAGGGCTCCTGTGGGCCATGAGGGTGGTGCAGCCTTGTGTTCCCATGCAGCCTGGATTAATTGCTTTGGGGGTGCTCTGGGGGTGACATTTCTCCGCAGACCACCAAGATTTTCTCGTGGACCACTGCTCCAAAGCATCTAAAAGGAAAGACAAGAGGCAACGGACAGGGATAGGATTCAGCCGGTTCGGCCCAGTTCAGGCGAACCAGATGTTAAATTTACATCTGGTTCTCTGAACCGGTAGTTAAACCGACTGGATGGCCTCGCCCACCCCTCCCCTCCCACGAGTCTCTACATGGCCCATTTTCGATGCAGGTAAGTGCAGGGTTCACGCAGAGGCCTGAGGGAAGCCTCCGGAGTCTGGGGAAGGCAAAAAAATGGCCCTCCTGAAAGTTCAGGTAGGCCACGCCCACCATGGCTACACCCACCCAGCAACCCAGCAGAGAACTTATAGTCATAAGGTACAATAAGCAATCAAATCATACTAGGAAACAGTCAAATAGCATATTGGAATATAGAATAGAATAGAATAGAATAAGGAATAGAATAGAATAGAATAGAATAGAATAGAATAGAATAGAATAGAATAGAATAGAACAGAATAGGAAAGAATTGGAAATAATAGAGTAGAGTAAATAGACTAGACTAGATCTAAATAGAATACAGAACAGAACAGAACAGAATAGAATAGAATAGGAAAGAATTGGAAATAATAGAGTAGAGTAGAGTAGAGTCGAATAGACTAGACTAGACTAGATCTAAATAGAATAGAACAGAATAGAATAGAATAGAATAGAATGGAATGGAATGGAATGGAATGGAATGGAATGGAATGGAATGGAATGGAATGGAATAGAATAGAATAGAACTAACAGGGTGGGAAGGGACCTTGTAGGTCATCTAGTCCAACCCTCCCAACCCCACCCAAGCAGGAGACCCTACACCATTTCTGACCCACGGCAGTCCGCAGTTAAGCAGTCGACTAAGCTAACCCCTGCAGTGATTCACTGAACGACGAGAAGAAGACAAAGTCGTAAAAAAATGGGGCCAACAACTCCACTGAACAGATCTCCCCGTCAGCAGCAGAGCTCTTGGGCAGCTCCCTGGTGGCTGTCCACTGAAAACCAAACCTGCCTTTCATTCTTTACCGTTGTAAACCGAGGACTCCCTCGGCTTGCAAAGCTTCTTCGCAGGAGTTCTTCCAGCCGTCGTTTCAAAGCTGGTTCCGCCAAGAGCATCGTTCGCCACAGCGGCCAAACTGGGGGCCAGGAGGTCCAGGAACACGGGTCTCTGGTTGGAGCAGGGGGTTGGACTAGAAGACCTCTCCTGCCCCTCCCATGCCCCCCTCTCCTGGCACACCTGCAGGCCTCCATCCATCTGTCAGGAGCACCAGCTGGTGACAGCATCGTCCTGGCCCGGCAGCTGCCAGGGGACACGGACAAATAAGGCTGGATTTCAGGGTCCAAGGTCAGGGATGCATTCTTATATTAATACCCGTCACGCCTCCATGCAAGCATCCCGATGACCTCAGGGGGAGATGCTGAGGGGGACTTTCCGTCGGACGAGGCCAGTTGTCTTCCTCAGTGGAGGCCTTGAAGAAGAGACTGGACAGCCACTGGCCCGAGTGTAGGGCAGAGGGCAGAGGTCTGCAAACTTGGCCCCTTTAAAGACTTGCGGCCTTCAACTCCCAGAATCCCTCAGCCGGCTGCGGCCTTCAACTCCCAGAATTCCCCAGCCAGCGAAGCTTGCGGCCTTCAAAACTCCCAGCACTGAAGAGAACGCAATTAAAACAGAGAGATTGCAGAGGAAGGGATCGCAAGAGATGAAGCATAGCTGGCTGGGGAATTCTGGGAGCTGAAGGGAGGGAGGGAGGGAGGGAGGGAGGAAAAAAGGAAGGATGAAAAAAGAAAGGAGAAGGAAGGGTGATGAAGGAAGGAAGGAAGGAAGGAAGGAAGGAGGGACGGAGGGAGGGAGGGAGAAAAAGGAAAGAAGATGGTCAGAAAAGGAAGGGAGGGAGATAAGGAGAAGGAAAAGGAGAGGAAGGAAGGAAGGAAGGAAGGAAGGAAGGAAGGAAGGAAGGAAGGAAGGAAGGAAGGAAGGAAAGGAAAGGAAAGAAGGAAGGAAGGAAAGATGATGAAGGAAGGAAGGAAGGAAGGAAGGAAGGAAGGAAGGAAGGAAGGAAGGAGGAAGGGATGGAGGAAGGAAGGAGAAAAAGGAAAGAAGATGATCAGAGAATGAAGCGAGGGAGGAAGAAAGGAAGGATAAGGAGAGGAAGAATGATGAAGGAAGGACAAGGAAAGAAGGAATGGAGAAGGAAGGAAGGAAGGAAGGAAGGAAGGAAGGAAGGAAGGAAGGAAGGAAGGAAGGAAGGAAGGAGGAAGGGATGGAGGAAGGAAGGAGAAAAAGGAAAGAAGATGATCAGAGAATGAAGGGAGGGAGGAAGAAAGGAAGGATAAGGAGAGGAAGAATGATGAAGGGAGGAAAGAAGGAAGGACAAGGAAAGGAGGAAAGAAGGGAGGAAGGAAGGAAGGAAGGAAGGAAGGAGGAAGGGATGGAGGAAGGAAGGAGAAAAAGGAAAGAAGATGGTCAGAGAATGAAGCGAGGGAGGAAGAAAGGAAGGATAAGGAGAGGAAGAATGATGAAGGAAGGACAAGAAGAAAGAAGGAATGGAGAAGAAAAGGAAGGAAGGAAGGAAGGAAGGAAGGAAGGAAGAAGGAAGGAAGGAAGGAAGGAAGGAAGGAAGGAAGGAAGGAAGGAAGGAAGGAAAGAAAGAAGGAAAGAAGGAAAGAAAAGGAGGAAAGAAGGTGACCTGGCCCACAGAATTGCTAAGAGTCAGGCACGACTGAATGGATAACATCATCGTGAACATGATGATGTTGACCAATTAACCGTGAGAACAATCAACCAGCGGAACAGAAATGGCCTCCAGAAGTTGTAGGTGCTTCATCACTGGAGGTTTCTAAGAAGAGACTGGATGGCCACTTGTCTGGAATGGTCTAGGGTCTCCTAGTTAAGAAAGGGGTTAGACTAGAAGACCTCCAAGACCCCTTCCAGCTATTTTTCTGATGGATCGGACATCATCAGATTGAGAGCATCTCAGCGCCTTCCAGGTACCCAAACATGGAAGAGTTGCTCAAATCCCTGCTTTGGAGCTGATGTCATGGAGAAAAGAAGAGGCCCCTTTAGTTCCACCTGATGGGATCATCGCTCCATGTTTACCACCTGCCACGTTTCCCTCAAGTAGCTCAAGATGGACCCAAGATGGACTTGCTGGGGTCACTCAAGGCAGGGCCTCCTCCCAAGATGTCCTTCTCAAAGCACCTTCGATCCCCACTGGGACCTGGTGGGACCCCAGGACCTCCTCTTGGCCCAATCAAAGCTGGCACAGCCTTTAGCAGGACCTCAGGACTCGGACATGAGACACGGAGATGTTTAGGTCATCGATATATTTCAGAAGTGACCAAATCGGGAAACCGTCCTTATACCTCAACGGATCGTCACTCAAACAGCTGCTTTCCAGAGTTTGAAGTAACAGACACCCAGAATGAGCTCAGTAGCAAACGAAGTTGTTTCCTTTCCTCCTTTGGGAAGGTCAGAAAATGAGATTTATTTGTTTATTGGCAGAGGCCCTCTGGATAGGAACCGTGAGCTCAGGGACTCCAAAACTCAGGTCTGTGACCAGTTCTTCCGTTTTGCACAGTTCAAGGACAAGAATGGAGAATTGAGAGTTTTATGTCTGTCCATCTGTCGTCTATCTGTGTGTATGTATATGTATACACACAGGCATAGAATAAAATCAGAGTTTTCTCATTTCTCTATTCTTGTCCTTGACCTGTGCTAGATAGATAGATGAATGGATGGATGGATGGAGAGAGGGGTAGTTAGATAGCTGGATAGAGATGGAGATAGATAGATGATAGATGATAGATATGTAAAAATATAGAGATAGAGATAGATAGATGATAGATAGATGATAGATAGATAGATAGATAGATAGATAGATAGATAGATAGATAGATAGATAGATAGATAGATAGATAGATAGATAGACAGACAGACAGACAGATAGATAGCTATAGACAGATAGAAGAGATAGATTTTTTTATTTGTTTATCAAACAAAAAGATAGAGATAGAGATAAATAGATATAGAGATAAATAGATATAGAGATAGATGGATAGATGGATGGATGGATGGATGGATGGATGGATGGATGGACAAACAATCGGACAGACAGATAGATAGATAGAAGAGAGATAGATGGATAGATATTTTATTTATTTTATTTCTTTTTTAAACAAAAAGATATAGATACCGTAGATTATCTATCTATCTATCTATCTATCTATCTATCTATCTATCTATCTATCTATCTATCTATCTATCTATCTATCTATCTATCTATCTATCTGAGAGAGACTTTTTTATTTGTTTATCAAACAAAAAGATAGAGATAAATAGATATAGAGATAAATAGATAGATAGATAGATAGATAGATAGATAGATAGATAGATAGAGATGGATGGATGGACAGACGGACGGACGGGCAGGCAGGCAGGCAGGTAGGTAGCTAGATAGATAGACAGACAACCAGACAGCCAGAGCAAATAGATAGATAGATAGATAGATAGATAGATAGATAGATAGATAGATAGATAGATAGATAGATACAGACAGACAGACAGACAGACAGAAGAGATTTTTTTATTTGTTTATCAAACAAAAAGATAGAGATAGAGATAGATAGATAGATAGATAGATAGATAGATAGATAGATAGATAGATAGATAGATAGAGAAGAGATAGACAGGTAGATATAGATAGATACACACACACACGTGACAGTATATTGTTCAAGACAAGGTTAAAATACCCCCACCAAAAATCCAAAAGAAGCCAAAAAGAATAAAAAAAACACAAAACAATCAAAACATTAAAAAGGCGCATCAAAACAAAAATCACCACATATTCACATCTTATCCCCTCTAATTGAACACTGATGAATATATTATCTACTGCATTAGTTCCCACCCCTGGCAGAACCCTAACCGTAAATCCGTTTGCAAATTATTGACCTGTCTTCTGTATGTTATATTAGTGACAAAAGTGGTTAACCGGAAGAATCCCGCCTCTGAAACAAAACAAAATGTAAGTTTCAAAAGTCTCTATTAGCAAACCGTTATTGTACTCCACTCGTACAAAGTTTATGTAGCATCTTCTTATCTATCCTGAATCATGCCAAAAGTTATAAAGAATTCATCCTGGATCCAATACCCACGTTTGCTTATTAATCCCGTCCCTTATCAATTGTTGTTTCATTAAATATAATACATTCAGTCTCCAGAATAGGTCTGTCTTACGCTCAATCCCAAAGAGAAGCGATGACCAGGGAACTGTAATCAATCCATCCAGTTTCCCTCAATCTTCGTAGAAGAATTTGTCACTTCCCCATATTTGATTATTAATGTTTTAACGGGAGCTAGAACTGTATTTGCCCCAAATTGGAAAAAAATGAGAAAATTCTGATAGAGGAGGAGGTGACTAAGAAAATAATGGAACGTGCAGAAAAAAGTAGATTAATATTAGCAATTAGAGAGCAAGAAGAAAAAGAGTATTATAAGGTATGGAATTTATTTTACCAATGGCTAGATAGAAAAAGTAGGAAATTGTAATATAGTGCAATAGCAATGATATGTTATGATTAATTATTTTGGAATGAATTATAAAGCGAACTAAAATTAATAAGAACTGAGATTTTCTCTAAAGGATCATGTGGATTTGAAATCAAAGTCTAATGATGATGTAATAATAATATAATACGACATGGAAAGTTGATTAATGTAATATGAATGTAAATTTAAATCTAAGAGGAAAAGACTATAGATATTACGCAGAAGAAATACGTAGCAACTGACACACTGTATAATTTGTTGTTTTATCTTTATGTTTGTCTGTGTTTGTTGTTAAAAATAAAAAAAACTTTTTTTAAAAAAAGAAGAATTTGTCACTTGCCCTTTTAGCCAGATTAAACTCGGATTTTGACTGATTCTGCCTTAAGTAATTTTTCAAAGTTTAGATTCACTGCACTGTTAAGTTCGACTGTGTGACTGCTGTTCATTTCCCAGAGTCGTGCAACAAAGATGATTAGGGGTTTGGAGACTAAAACATACGATTAACGTTGCAGGAATTGGGTATCTCTAGCTTAATGAAGAGAAGGACCAGGGGGGACACGGATAGCAGTCTTTCAAGATCTCAGGGGCTGTCCCAAAGAAGAGGGAGTCAAGCTATTCTCCAAAGCACCAAAGAAGGCAGGAGAAGAAGCAACGGATGGAAACTGAACAAGGAGAGAGATTCAACCTGGAATTAAGGAGAAACTTTCTGACAGGGAGAACAATCAATCCATGGAACAGAAGTTGCCCTCAGAAATTGTGGGAGCATCATCCCTGGTGTCTTTCAAGAAGAGATTGGACCTGCCGATTGTCAGAAATGGTGTAGGGTCTCCTGCTTGGGCAGGGGGTTGGACTAGATGACCTCCAAGGTCCCTTCCAACTCTGTCGATCTGTTAATCATTCCAGGCACTCTGGTTGCTAGGTCCGCCTGCAGCAGATTAGCATCCCAAATTCCCCCTCATCCCAGTCTAGACTGGGAAATTGGAAAGAACATCCTGGAAACAGTGAGTGTGGGTGGATTCCATCTCGCCGGTTGTCAGGATTTGTCCCTCGGGGGGGCCACCTGAGCTACCATCAAGTATCTCAGATACTTTGCAATAGAGGGATGGTCCAGACGACCTCGGAGCAGGGAAGGGTGGAGTTTCAAGGCCCAACTTTCCTTCGGTAACTCGGATGCAAATATATTGACGTGGGTTTCTCCCCGTGCTTCGCTTTCATCCCGGCTCCACCCGAGGTGCGTAGGTGGCTAATCCCGAAACAGGGTGAGAAAGTTTTCACTCCTCTTGCAAATTTGGAAGCCTCTTCTCTCCTCCAAGCCAAACTTCATCAAGGGAAGCCTTCTCCCCACCCCCACCCCCTGCCTCCCCCACCCACTGCAGGGCCCCGGAGCCAAAGAGGTCGATAGGAATCTCCCGTTGGGAAACCGGCAATTACGCTTGGCAGCGGTTGGCCAAGTCCCCTGGGCCCTCTTCGTTTCCTTCCAACTTCACCCCAGCCCAGCGCAGGTATTTCCACGGGATGCAAATCGGCCCGGGAATGTTGTAAGTGGGAAAAAAAGAGAAAAAAAAAACCAGGAAAGGTGGGGAGGAAAAGAGGAGAAAGTTACACACACACACACACACACACACACACACACACACTGCTGTGTTTCTCCTCCAACCGAGGAAGCTCCCGGAGAAGTTGCGTCACACCCGGGCAAGATGGAGAAGATTCTGGAAGGGCTGGTTCGGCCAACTGGGTGGGATGAGTTAGCTTGGAAGGCAACAGCCGACCGGCTGGGTTTGGCATGGGGTCAGTTGCTGTGAGGGCTGCGTTACTACGCACCGCTTTGAAGGAACGCGATAAAGATGGACAACTGCGCCCCCCGCCCCCCTCTTAGAAGCCCTGAGCTTTTTCTTGAAGACGTTTCATGACCCAACTGGGGAATGTTATCAGTGCTAGAAGGAGGACGGCTTAGGAGGAGGAGGTGGAAGTGGAGGAAGAAGAAGAGGAAGAAGAACAATAACGACAGCAACAGTAGATGGAAGGAGGAGGAGGAGGAGGAGGAGGAGAGGAGGAGGAGGAGGAGAAGCAGAGGAGGAGGAGGAGGTGGTAGAACTGGAGGAAGGAGAAGAAGAAGAAGAAGAAGCAGAAGCAGAAGAAGAAGAAGAAGAGGAAGAGGAAGAGGAAGAGGAAGAAGAAGAAGAAGAAGAAGAAGAAGAAGAAGAAGAAGAAGAAGAAGAAGAAGAAGAAGAAGAAGAAGAAGAAGAAGAAGAAGAAGACGACTAGATGGAAGGAGGAGGAGGAGGAATGTGGGGTCCTTGCTGCTCCCTGAGTTTGGTGGTTTACTTGGAGACGTTTCATGACCCAACTAGGGAACAGCATCAGTGCTACGGTAGAAGGGTGAGGGGTTTGGAAGGAATTGGAGGAGCAGGAGGAGGAGGAGCCATTTCAACTGGATTTTGCAGTTTGGTCCACCTCTTGAGTCCTTCCCAAGGACCTGAGAAAGGGAGATATTGTTGTCTGACGGCGATAAAGGTCTCAGAATAATAGAAAAACAGAGTTGGAAGGGGCCTTGAAGATCTTCTAGTCCAACCCCCTGCTCAAAAAGGAGACCCTCTATTGTTCCAGACAAACAGCTGTCCAATCTCTTATTGAAAGCCTCCAGGGATGAAGCTCCCACAACTTCCGAAGGCAACTTCTGTTCCATGGGTGGATTGTTCTCAATGTCAGAAAGTTTCTCCTTATTTCAAGTTGAATCTCTCTCCTTGGTCAGTTTCCATCCATTGTTCCTTGTCTGGCCTTGGAGAATAGCTGGACCCCCTTCCTCCTCCTCTCTGGGGCAGCCCCTCAAATACTGGAAGATGCTCTCCTGTCTCCCCTGGTCCTTCTCTTCCCTAGACTAGCCAGGCCCAGTTCCTGCAACCATACATGGTATGTTTTAGCCTCCAGTCCCCTCATCCTCCTGAATACTCTTCTCTGCACTCTTTCCAAAGTCTCAATATTATTATTATTATTGTATTATGGTGATCAGAACTGGACCCAACATGCCAAGTGTGGTCTCACCAGGGTGGTATCAAGCATTGGTATAACTTCTTGTGATCTTCATGTTATCTCTCTCTGTCTGTTAATGACACGGTGCTTTCCTTCTGTGGTTCAAGAGTGGATGTCCGCTGTCTTCTTCTGAGGATTATCTGAGTTTATCTGAGATCATGTGGATTACCTGGTCTTCTCCCGTGTGAATTTGCATTGGAGGGGTGAGGTTAAGATGTTTCTAGATGCCTTTTCCAGATGTTTCTCCTCATTCATGAACTTCTTCACCGTGAGTTGACAGCTGATCCCGAGGTGCCTTCAGAACATGACCTGACACCTCCTTGTTTACATTGTGGTTATGATTCCACCCCAATGTCTTCTTTCAACTCTCAACTCCCGAACTCCGAATGGGAATCGTAGGTTGGGTCATCCCAATCTTTGGAAAGAAGCCCAGGTGTGAATCCCATATCTGTGAGGTCACAGAAATCCAGAGCTGAGATGCAATCGAGTTGCTCTTCAGGTCCAAGATCTTTAGTAGGAGAATCAAGCAAGAAATTTCTTCCTTATTCCAGAATAATTGTCACAGATTAGAGTTGGAGATGTGTTGGCTAATAAACTAGGCCAAGGCTCTCCAAATTTGGCCACTTTAGGATTTGTGGACTTCAACTCCCCGAATTCTCCAGCCAACTAGGCTTCATCTCTTGAGATCCCTTCCTCTGCAATCTCTCCATTTTAATTTAATTCTCTTCAATTCTGGAAGTTGAAGTCCACAAGTCTTTAAAGCTGCCAAATTTGGAGACTCCTGAACTAGAACAAAATGTCTGCTTTGCTCCTTTTAAGGCATTTGACAGTGAAGCCCCACGAGGAAGAAGAGCTGACAAGCAAAGTCACGAGATCCACACGAGATCCTCAAAGATCTGGTCTCAGATTTCTCTTGGCCCCACCTAGGAAATTCGCCTAGGGACTTACAACCATTTTTCACACTTACGACCACTGCAGCGTTCCCCGTGGTCATGTGACGTGATCAAAATTCGGGCCCTTGGATCCCCAAAGTGCTGAAAGTGCAAGGATTTACCAGGTACATTCTGTCACATGTGGTGGACGTGTAACTATGCAAGAAAATACAGGAGATTGATGATTATATTATATATTTATAATTTTCCCCCTTTTTAAAAATATAGTGTGTAGCTTTAGAATGTACTAAGCAGAATCCGAATGGAAGTTATGTATTATATTAAGTGTTATCAATTTAGGGGAAAGATATAAAGGCGTCATACTCCAATCAGTGATTACAGGAGAAATTTTGTTTAATGAGAAAAGATAATAGACAGCTGAAACAGGACAGACAAAGAATATAAGTATAATGATCTGAATTGAGATGAAATAAATAAAATAAAATTAAGAAAGTTAAAAGAGGGGAGAAGCTATATAGAAAATGTAGAATGGTAATAAGATATGGAATGATATATAAAAATGAGCATGAACGTGAATTTGTGTCTGTATGAAGAGATGTAACCCAGGATCAAGCTGCTTTCAAAAAAGATGTTTTATGTTTTTATGTTTTACGTTTTGTTTTGTTTGTTTGTTTTTAAAAATCAATAAAATTTTATACAATATATTTATATATACAGTAGATTGATACAGACATGGGGTGGAACCAATGGTGGGAGAGTATAACTCCATTTAAACCAGAATTACTTCTCTTAGGAATAATGACAGAAGGTTATAGGAAAGGTACAGCACATTTAATAATACATGTATTGACAGCAGCGAGAATGGTATACGCACAATATTGGAAAAATGAAACCGGAAAGAGAGAGAATCAGGAAAAATAATGGCGTGCCACATATCTCTGCACATGTGCGTGTGATCACTCCCAGGTGCTATCCATTTGCGCATGCACCCGCAATCACTCCACGCACCACACATCTCTGTGCATGTACGTGTGTCTCCCACGCGCACACACACCCCATGCATGCGCACTAGATACCCGATAATCAACTGTTGTGCGGTGGGGCTCTTCTGGGCGAGCTCTTGTGTGCCGGGGGAAATGGCTCCGCATGTCACTTCCAGCACGCATGTCATAGGTTCGCCATCATGGAGACAGGATAACCTTAGAATTGGAAAAGGAAAGGGGAAATCAGAATATTATGAAACGTGGAATAAGTTTTATCCGTGGCTGCAAGAAAGAAGGGAAGGTCGGCACAACAATAGCCAGGATGAATAGAATGAAAAAGTGAATATTCTATCAAAAACTGGAATGTTAATTTTCTAGTAATATTTTTGTACAAGGGAGGAACCAGGTTCACTTAATGACTTAACAACGGCTGTGATTTGCTTAATGTCTGTGGCGAGAATGGTTGCAAAAAGGACTCATTGATGGACTCATAAAAGATTCCTTATCACCTGGTTTCGAAATTTAGCTTTCCCACCCGAAGTCCGTGGTCACATGACTGAATTTGTGGGGGCCTTGGTGACTGTCCCACCTTTACGGCCGTTTGCAGCGCCTGGTGGTGACATGACCACCATTGCCCATGTTTTTTGCTAGAAACTATGCTTACTTCTGATGTCCAGTCCCCCAAAATCCCCTCACCCCAACGGGTTCGCTTAAATAACCAACCAAGTGACCCAAAGCCAACTTGATAATCCAGAAGGTTCTTGATTGCGCTGAAATTGACGTACTTACCCCAAAACTAAAGGACAAGATAGACTCAAAATATAATACAGTTTGGGAAAACTGGGGGAAAGAGAACCGGCCTGAGAGCAGAGCCGAACCTTCCTTAGGATTGAAGCTTCTATTTTTCAGTGAAGACTCAGGCAGCAGATTGCAGAAAGGTAGATTTCTGAATGAATCTGTGATTCTGCGAGCAATTCAATCTGCCTGCCTGCTTTGCCTGATTTTGGGGTAAAAGTGGCTCTTTTTTAAAAAATAAAAAAAATTCAATATTGACATCAATATTTACAATATTTACCTACAAGCCATGCCCAGCCAGTCACGTGACCACCAAGCCACACCCACAAATTAGGCCACGCCCACAGAACCGGTTGTTAAGAAATTTGAATCCCACCCCTGATTAAAAAAAAAAAACCAGGGAATAAAAAGATAAGGAATGGAAAAAAAAAATAAAAGTGGTTAGATGAAGAGTATTTACCAGAAACGGGAAACGAATATCAGAAAAATTGTTTTCGAGAAGAGAACACACCGTCTCATTGATTAGAAATATATATGTATTATGTTGATCCATTCTGTTTTTCACATTGATTTCGTTTGCAATGAAATATCTTAGATTAGGCATGGGACATGCTTTTTAAAAATCTTCAATAAAGTTTATTTTAAAATAATAAATAAATAAATAAATAAATAACCGTTGCATCCCAGTTTGTGGTATTCAGCTGGTTTGCAACCGGGATCGGGGAACCGGTAGCAAGGATTGGTGTGGGTTTGCCGAACCAGTAGTAAGTCCTGGCTGGCCACGCCCTGACCCGACTGCCCCCCAATGCTTGCTCGCCCCTCCCCCTGACGCTGGGCCCTTAAGGCGTTTCTTTCTTTCTTTTTTCCGCTCCCAACAATCAGCTGTTCAGGCGATCTTGCAAAGGGAAAGGCAAAAAAATGGCTTCATCCCGCCCTCCATTTTTTGCCTTCCTGAGTTTAGGGGAGCAAAAAAGACCCCCCCCTCCCCGAGGCTCCTCTGAGGGCCAGAAGGCCCCACCCCAAAATACGGGTGGGGGAGAAGGGAAATGGCTGCAAAAAAAAAGGAAGAAAAGCCACATGCATTGCCATTCCCACGGCCACGCCCGTGAAGCCCTGCCCGCAGAAACGTTAAAAAACAATTTTTAAAAAAATTGTTTTTAAATTTTTTTAAAATTGTTTTAGTTAAAAAAACAATTTTTTTTTGAATTCCACCACTGTTGCATTCGCTTTACGACGGCTGCAAAAAGACAAAAGGAAAAAAAAAAAGAGAGATTGCGAAATTAGGTTTGGGTCACGCCGTGGCCACCGTCCCGAGTTATGACTGTAATTGTGGAGTCTCAGTAACGGTCGTAACTCGAGGATTGCCTTATTTATTTATTTATTTGGGGCCTACTGCATCTATTGGGTGGGGGGTGTTCTTTGTGTAAAGCTTTGCAACACACCAGGAACAGTCTTTGTGTGTGTGTGTGTGTGCGCGTTGTTTTCTTTTTCCCCGTTGCCATTCCCAGTTCTAATTAGCTCTTCAGCTTAATTAAATTTCCAAGCAGGATCACCCCACACATCAAACCAAGGGATAATTACCACCCCCCCCCAAACACACACACACACAATTGCATCACCGCTAACGGACTCCTCGTCTCTTCTTCGCCCTTGTTTTTCTCGGAAAAAAAATATATTACATTTTTCTCTTTGAAGGGAAGGTAAATATTTCGGCGCTCCAGCTGGCCTGGTGCATCACCCGCGCCTTGCACATCTGCATTTTTAAAACCCCTGTCTTTCAAACGTCCACATAGGATTCCTTTCCTTTCCTTTCCTCCTTAGGATGGCCCCTGCCGAGAAGGATCGCTTGGTGGCACCCTTTTCCTTGAAGTTGCTAATTTTTCAGCGACTGTCCCTTCTCCATTGGGTTGTATAACAATGGCCCTTGCTTGTTTTTGTTTGTTTGTTTCCAAAATCAGCCCATTTTCTAAAACTTCCAGGGTTTTGAAAGAGATCTGAGAGAATTTATGGTTTGAGTTTGCCCAAATGTGTCTAGTCTAACGAATAAAAGAACGGGTAGGGGGACGGGACACATGGTAGCAGTCTTCCAATATTTGAGGGGCTGCCCCAGAGAAGAGGAAGGGGTCAAATTACTCTCCAAAACCCCAGAAGGCAGGACAAGAAACAATGGATGGAAACTAATCCAGGAGAGAAGCAACCTGGGATTAAGGCAGAACTTCCTAACAGTGAGGACAATGAACCAGTGGAACTGCTGGCCACCAGAAGTGGGGCAGGGTGCATACAGGGACCATGCATGCATGCATGCATGGGGGCACACATGTGATGGGGTGGGGCGTGTTGCCTTTTGGGAAGGTGTGTGCTCTGGGCACTTGGTGGTGCATTGCTGGCATCGGGTCTCCTATCTTGAGCAGGGGGTTGGACTAGAAGACCTCCAAGGTCCCTTCCAACAAAAGAGATTGGGCTCCCATTTGTCAGAAATGATGTAGGATCTCCCACTCGGGCGGGTGGGGGAGGGGGTTGGACTAGATGACCTACAAGGTCCCTTCCGACTCTGTTATTCTATATTCAATGGAAACAGAAGTTGCCTTTGGAACTTGTGGGAGCTTCATCCCTGGAGGCTTTCAAGAAGAGACCGGACTCCCCTCGGTCAGAAACGGTGTAGGGTCCCTGCTTGGGCAGGGGGTTGGACTAGATGACCTACAAGATCCCTTCCAACTCCGTTGATCTGTTATCTGTTAACTCTGTTGTTCTGTTCTGTTCTATTAAATCTTGTGAGCGTTGCTGAGAGAGAGAGGGAAGGAGAGGGAGGGAGGGAGAGGGAGGGGAATTAGAGAGTGTGTGAAAGAGGGAAGGAGAGAGGGAGGGAGAAACGAATGAATGAATGAATGAATGAATGAATGAATGAATGAATTCTTTTATTGGCCATGTGTGATTGGACACACAAGGAACTTGTCTTTGGGGCAAATGTTCTCAGTATATATATAAAAATAATATATATATATATATATATATATATATATATATATATATATATATATATATATATATATATATATATATATATATATATATATATATATATACATATAAATGTGTTTTCTGAGGTTTTCGCGGGCACTTGTATGTGGATCTTTGGTTATTTGGGTTTTCTCCCATGTAAGATTGGAAGTATCTAGGCAACCTTTCGATGAAGAGGGAAGGAGAGATCATCATCATCTTCAGGCTTGTGTCTTCAGCTCTGCTAGCAGTTAAAAGGAAGAAGCAGCTGCAAGCTCACATCACTCTGAGAAGCACAGAGCCGAAGACACAAGCCTGAATAACCAAAGATCCACCTACATTTAAATATGTATATATTTTCTTTTATACAAAGGTACATTCGTCAAGAATGGTCAGGGACAACACTGAATAATGTCCTAGGGTACAAAGAGAGAGGGAGCACGTGTGAAAGGCACAGCGAGAAAGAGGGCAGGGGGGGAAATTCGGCATTTCAGCCACCCATCAAAATAGACTCCAAACTGGTCTGCAAGATGCTTGAGAGCCTCACCAGGTGTGCAACCCCAGATCTCCTCCTCCTTGGAGCATCCCTTTGGGGGCAACCACAAAAAAACACCCGTGAAATCCCCAAAATCCGGAGCATCTCCCCGTCTGGGGCTGCAGAGGCACGCTCTGCGGTCCAGCTCCCTCGCGGTCCGTGCACCCCACCCGACGGGCCCCCCCAAACCTTCCCCAAAAAAGGAGAGGCGCGTTTGTTCCCTGGGTTGAGCGTCTGCTGGCATAAACCCTTGGCTTTGGCCTCGGACCGGCGGGCGGAAGGTGCAAGGGAGGCGTCTCTTGCCACAGGCTACGAGGAGAGGAGAAAATACCTTTGCAAGGTGAGGCCCGGGTGTATTTGGGGTGCGGCGTTGCGCGCGGGGGCGGCCTCTGCGCGCCCAAAGTCGCGCGTCCTCCTCCTCGCTCTTTCACGAACATCTCGGTTGGAAAAAAAAACTTTGCACGAATTGGGGCACCGGAGGGTTTGCTCATCCCCCCCCGCGCGAAGATGGGGCACCTGCGGTTTTGCAAAGGTGGCACCCCGGTGGGGCGTGCCGAGGAAAAGGGGGGCCAGCACCCACCGTCGTGGCCGAGGGGCAAAAATGGGAAACTGGCACCCCTTATAAAGAGGCTGAAGGGGTGTGTGTGATTTATCTCCTGAAAATCAAGGGCCGTTTGGGGGGTTTTGAGAAAGAGAAGCAGAGAGAGAGAGAGAGAGAGAAATAGAAATAATGAGAAATAGAGAGAGAGCGCGCGCATGAGAAGAAGAAGCAGAGAGAAAGAGAAATAGAGAAATAGAAAGAACGAGAAATAGAAAGAAACAGAGAGAGAAAAGAGAGAGAGGAAGAAGGCAAGAAAAAGAGAAGCGGAGAGACAGAAAGAGAAATAGAAAGAAAGAGTGAGAAATAGAAAGAAACAAAGAGAGAGAAAGCAAAGAGAAGCAGAGAGAGAGAAATGGGGATAGAAAGAGCAAGAAATAGAAAGAAACAGAGAAAGAGAGAGAGAAAGAAAGCAAGAAAAAGAGAAGCGGAAAGACAGAAAGAGAGAAATAGAAAGAAAGAGTGAGAAATAGAAAGAAACAAAGAGAGAAAGCAAAGAGAAGCAGAGAGAGAGAAAAAGGGATAGAAAGAGCAAGAAATAGAAAGAAACAGAGAGAGAGAGAGAGAGAAAGAAAAAGAGAAGCAGAGAGACAGAAAGAGAGAAATAGAAAGAGTGAGGAACGGAAAGAAACAAAGAGAGAGAAAGCGAGGGAAAGAGAAGCAGAGAGAGAGAGAAATAGAGAAATAGAAGGAGCAAGAAATAGAAAGAAACAGAGAGAGAAAGAGAGAGAGAAAGAAAGCAAGAAAAAGAGAAGCGGAGAGACAGAAAGAGAGAAATAGAAAGAAAGAGTGAGAAATAGAAAGAAACAAAGAGAAAGCAAAAGAAAGAGAAGCAGAAGGAGAGAAATAGAGAAATAGAAAGAGCAAGAAATAGAAAGAAACAGAGAGAAAGAGAGAGAGAGAGAGAAAGCAAGAAAAAGAGAAGCGGAGAGACAGAAAGAGAGAAATAGAAAGAGTGAGAATCAAAAAGAGAGAGAGAGAGAAAGAGAGGGCGGGAGGGAGAGAGTTGAAACTGTGCAAGAGATTTGGAGATCTAGAGAGATCCGTTGGAGGGAAATTAAATGCCTCCCTCTCGGGCAGGAACACCTAGGGAAAATAATAGTCCTCTCCCTGCAGCGTTAAAAAGGAATATTAGATTAATTACCAGTTAAGGAGGCTGGGAGGGAGGGTTCAAACGGAGTGAGGTGGCCTGGGGAGGCGGGGAGGGACGTGGGGTTCGGCTGCACGTTTAAGGCTACCCGTCTTGGCTTTCCCCTCCCCCACCCCCGCACCTCATCTCCTTTTTGCACAGGTTTTGGGAGGTGGGGCCTGTTCGTGTTGCACCCCATTAACCAGGGAGGGGGGACTTGTGGAAAAATGATCCCTCAACTCTTCTCACCTGAACAGCGATGGAAATGTGTGCAAGAGATGAGAGAGAGAATGAGAGAGAGGGAGAGATGATAGGTAGATAAATAGATGATAGATAGATAGATAAATAGATAGATAGATGATAGATCGATAAATAGATAAATAGATAGATAGATAGATAGATAGATAGATGATAGATAGACAGATAGATAGATAGATAGACGATGATAGATAGATGATAGATAAATAAATAGATAGATAGATGATAGACAGACGATAGATAGATAGATAGATAGATAGATAGATAGATAGATAGATAGATAGATAGACAAACAGATGATAGATAGATAGATGATAGATAAATAGATAGATGATAGATAGATAAATAGATAGATAGATAGATTTATGATAAATAAATAGATAGATGATAGATAGATAAATAGATAGATAAATAGATAGATAGATAGATAGATAGATAGATAGATAAATAGATAGATAGACAGACGATGATAGATAGATGATAGATAAATAAATAGATAGATGATAGATAGATAGATAGATAGATAGATAGATAGATAGATAGATAGATAGATAGATAAATAGATAGATAGATAGATAGATAGATAGATAGACAGATGATAGATAGATGATAGATAGATAATAGATAGATAGATAGATAGATAGATAGATAGATAGATAGATTAGATAGATAGATTAGATAGATAGATTAGATAGATTAGAGAGATAGATATAGATAAACAGACAAATAAAATTTAATTTCAGCACCTGTGGGGTATGTAGGAGGAATAGGATTTCAAAATTCAGGGATGGGGAAATACTGATTTTTGGCTGAATGGGGCTGTGGAGAGAATCGTTTTTCCCTCTGTGAGAAGTATTTCATCCAAACGTATTTTATTGTTTGCACTCTTTCTGACTTCCCTTCAAACCCTTAACGGAATCCACCATGAGAATCGAAGTACAATGAAGGAGAAGGTCTGCTAACACAAAATGGAGTTAATTAAATTAGGTCTCCTCCTCCTCCTCCTCCTCCTCCTCCCTCCTCCTCCTCCTCCTCCTCCTCCTCCTCCTCCTCCTCCTCCTCCCTTCTAGCACTGATGATATTCCTAGTTGGGCATGAACGTCTGAAGAAAACCAGCAACCTCAGAGGCACCAAGGATCCCATATTTTCCTCCTCCTCCTCCCTCTAGCACTGAATAGATTCCTCATAAAATGTCTACAAGAATACCACCAAGCTCAGAGAGCACCCAGGACCTGACAGTCCTCCTCTTCTCCATCAACATTTCTCTCTTCTCCCTGTCCTCCTCCTCCTCCGTCTTGCAAACACCATTCCCTTCTAGCACTGATGATGTTCCCTACTTGGGCATGAACGCTGCAGAAACCACCATTAGAGGCACCAAGGACAATCCTCCTCCTCCTCCTCCTCCTCCTCCTCCTCCTCCTCCTCCTCCTCTCTCCTCCTCTCCTCCTCTCTCTACTCCCCTCCTTCTAGCACCGATCCCTAGTTGGGTCATGAAACGTCTGCAAGAATCCACCAAGTTCAGAGAGCACCAAGGACCCCACAGGACCTCCTCTTCCTCTCCTCCCTCCTCTCCTGCTTCCTCCTCCCTTCTAGCACTGATGATGTCTCTAGCAGAATTGCATGTTCGCAATACATACCTACACATACACACACACACACACACCTCAAATGTCACCCTAGAATCAGCAGGTAGATACTTCCACACCCAGGACAAACTTCCCTATCATAACTTTGTCCAGGGCTGGACTGCTGCTTCCGGTTCATCACGGTTTGAGCGACCCGGTAGCTAATTTTATCCTTTTTAATTACTGGTTCGATAACTGGCAAACCTCACCTCTGAATGGCCACGCCCACCCCTCCCCGTCCTCCCTCACTCCTTTTTCCTATCTTCCTCCCTTCCCTCCCTCCCTTTTCCTATCTTCCTTCCTTCATTCCTTTTCCTATCTTCCTTCCTTCTTTCATTTTCCTTCCCTCCTTCCCTCTTCCTATCTTCCTTCCTCCCTTTTCCTATTTTCCTTCCTTCCCTCCTTCCCTTTTCCTATCTTCCTTCCTCCCTTTTCCTATCTTCCTTCTTTCCTCCTTCCCTCTTCCTATCTTCCTTCCTCCCTTTTCCTATCTTCCTTCTTTCCTCCTTCCCTCTTCCTATCTTCCTTCCTCCTTTTTCCTATTTTCCTTCCTTCCCTCCTTTCCCTCTTCCTTCCTTCCTTCCTTCCTTCCTTCCTTCCCTCCTACCCTTTTCCTATCTTCCTTCCTTCCTTTCCTATCTTCCTTCCTTCCCTCCTTTCCTTTTCCTATCTTCCTTCATTCCTTTTCCTATCTTCCTTCCTTCCCTCCCTTCCTCCCACCCTCCCAGGACTCCCCACGTGGCCCCTTTTGGACCCCAGGTAAGCGCAGGGCCCGCCAGGAGACTCAGGGAGGGCAAAAAATGGCGTCTCCGGAAGGCTGGAAATGGGTCCAGAGGGTGGGGGGGGGTGAGCAATGTCTGAATGTTGCCCCCCCCATCCTCTGGACCCATTTCTGCCTCCGAACACAGAGGCAAGAAAGCGCTACAGCCTTGACCCGAACAGGATGACGGAGAGGAAGAGCGAAAGGAGAAATCGAGAAAGGGATCGTAAGAGAGCAGAACCACAGGTGTGTTGCTGAGGCCAAGATAAAAATACACAGGAAAGCCTCCGGAGTCCGGAGGTGAAAACAGCCCCCCCGTGCCCCCCATGGTGCAGAGTCCAACTAGGCCACGCCCACCACGGCCACGCCCTCCCAACAACCAGGCAGAGAACCCCTTGGTGACATTTTGGGAGCCTATCCCTGAGTCTTCGTCCCCGTACCCCCATTTCTCTGCAGCCTGTCCCTAAAATGCAAACTGTCTTGCTTTTATAGGGAGTTAAATATTCTCGATATTCTTCTGTCCGGATCTCCATTTTATTCATTTTTCCGCAACCCGGGGCTCCAGTGGGAACACCAAATCTTTCCTCTGACCCCGCTTTCGGTTGTTACCCCTGGATTTTACCTGTTGGACCCAACCTTGAACGTCCCACCGGACTGCCCTCTGTCAGAAATGGGGTAGGGTCTCCCCCTTGGGCAGGGGGTGGGGCTAGATGACCTACAAGGTCCCTTCCAACTCTGAGGATCTGCAATTCCCAGCTCTCGTGTTGGACCGTTGACCGAACGTGGCAAGCTTTAAAACCTCATTTTCCTCTGGACTTTCTGGACTTGGAAACTTTCACTGGAGTTCAGGCTGGGTTAAACTTTCGTTTTCTTCAGGGTGTCACCCAAATTTAGGGTTTGTCAGAGCTGAATCAGCTTAGCTCCTCTATTTATTTTCCACCCCCCCCCCCCTTTTTTTTGACTTTCTATCTTGCAGGGTTTCTTTACCTCCTGGTCTTTTACCTTCTGCAAACAATGCTTAAGATAACATAGACGGTGGTGACAGGGAATATAAACCACAGAAAGACAGTAAAATGGTTACCTTAAGCCCTGCTTTAAACTAACTTTACTCAGAGGGAATGAGTCATAAAATGCACATTAGGGATGATGACATTATATCCTTTGTGCATATCCTTCCTTCCTTCCTTCCTTCCTTCCTTCCTTCCTTCCTTCCTTCCTTCCTTTTCCTATTTTCCTCTCCCCCCCCCTTCTTCTTTCCCTCCTCTTATTCTAATTTCCTTCCTTTTCCTATCTTCCTTTCCTCCTTTCCTCCCTCCCGTCCTCTCTCACTCCTTTTTCCTATCTTCCTTCATTCCTTTTCCTATCTTCCTTCCTTCCCTCCCTCCCTCTTCCTATCTTCCTTCCTTCCTTCCTTTTCCTATTTTCCTTCCCTATCCCTCCTTTCCTTTTCCCTATCTTCCTTCATTCCTTTTCCTATCTTCCTTCCTTCTTTCCTTTTCCTTCCTTCCTTCCTTTCCCTATCTTCCTTCCTTTTCCTATCTTCCTTCCTTCCCTCCCTCCCTCTTCCTATCTTCCTTCCTTCCTTTTCCTATTTTTCCTTCCTTCCTTCCTTCCTCCCTCCCTTTTCCTATCTTCCTTCCTTCCTTTTCCTATCTTCCTTCCTTCTTTCCTTTTCCTCCTTCCTTTCCCTATCTTCCTTCCTTTTCCTACCTTCCTTCCCTCCCTCCCTCCCTCTCTTCCTTTTCCTATCTTTCTTCCTTTTTCCTTCCTTCCTTCCACTATCTTCCTTCCTTCCTTCCTCCTCTTCTTTTCCTATCTTCCTTCCTTTTTCCTTCCTTCCTTCCTTCCTTCCTTCCTTCCTTCCTTCCTTCCTTCCTTCCTTCCTTCCTTCTTCCTTCTTTCCTCTCCTCACATCCATGCATCCTTCTTTCATCCTTCTCATTCTCATCTCCCTTCCTTCCTTCCTTCCTTCCTTCCTTCCTTCCTTCCTTCCTTCCTTCCTTCCTTCCTTCCTTCCTTCTTCCTTCCTTCCTTCCTTTCCAGTCTCTTCCTTCTTTCCTCCACTTTAGCAACTTCCGGTCCCAGAATACTCCAGCCAGGATGGGTGGACTTCCAATTCCATGCTGGCTGGGGAATTCCGGGGACTGAAGTCCACTCATCTGAAAGGTGCTGAGGTTGAAAAGTCCTGGCTTACAGCGAACCCAACGTGCTTCCTTTGAAGACCTGCTAGGAGTTCGAAACACCCCAGGGCCGAATCAACCGATTTCCCCGCTAATTTCCTCCGTTCCCCACTCTCTCATCCTCCTTTAAGCTTGTTTGTTTTTCTCGCCAGGCGTCTCTATGGTTCCTTTTGATGGAGGCCAAGCACCCTGCCTTAGACTTGTCACCAAGCAAGGAGTAAAAGACACAATAGGTAGGAGCAGCTCTGGGTTTTAAAAATACAGCTTTTCATGTTTTCTTTCAGCATGAGTCAAGGGGATGGAGCCTGCCAGGTTTGGGTGGAGGAGTTCAACCTTTGAGAGGGAGCCAAAAAGTTGCAAGTCTTAACCCGTTTCCAAGAGGACGGAGAGGCAGGTTTGATGGCCAGGAGCTCACCTGGGCAGGTGAGGGTCACCTGGGCACAGGAAGGATTCAGGAAGGATCTTCGTGGACATGAGCATTGGGGCCTATCCGACCCGGGGCGCAATTCAGTGGTGAGAAAAGGAAGGTTCTACATTTAAACAAGGAAAACCAAACACACAGGTGCGGTATGGGGGGGTACCTGGCTGAACGGCAGCAACTGTGAGAGAGATGTGGGTGTCCCTTAAATGTGAGCCAGTCGGGTGCTACAGCAGCCCAAAAGGCCAACACAATTCTAGGCCACATTAAGAGAAAGAGAGCATCGAGATCACAAGAAATAATAATAATAATAATAATAGCGCTTTATATATTGTACCAGTTGAAGCCACCCTTGGAATTAATTCTCCATCCAGTTCTGGTCACCGTGGAACATAAAATAAGCTAAGAGGGTAGGAAGGGTGAATAGAGGAGCAACACAGGGAAGTTTCAAGAAGAGATTGGACAACCGTTTGTCTCAAGTGGTACCAAGGCTCCTACTTGGGGCAGGGGGTTGGACTAGAAGACCTCCACGGTCCTTTCCAACCCTGCGATTCTATGATTGTGTGAGTTGATGATTCTGGGGTTTTCTGATTCTGAGATTTTGGTGATTCTATGATTTTTCTGCTTCGGTAATTTTCGATGATACCATGATTGGATTGTGTGATTTCCTGATTCTGTGATTCTATTTACCCCCAAAATAAGACCTAACCGGAAAATAAGACTCAGCAGGATTTTTCAGGATGCTCACAATATAAGCCCTACACCCCAAATAAGCCCCCATTAAGATCATCAGCCAGATGGACACATTTTAGTACCTTATTTCCCTGAAAATAAGTCCTGACTGGAAAATAAGCCCTAATGAATCTTTTGGAGCAAAAATTAATATATGGCCCAGTCTTATTTTGGGGAGTGGGGTGGGGGAAGGGTGATAGCAAATTACGTGTGCCAGAGTTGGCTTCAAACAGGTCAATGGCTGTCATGTTGCTCCTCATAAATCTTCTGGATTCTTTTGCAAACTTGGCTCGAGGCTCATGATTGAATTAGGGCAATCGCCGGAATCCTGACAGCAGGTATAATATTGTGATTTTCTGATTCTGTGATTCTGTGATTCTCTGATTTTCTGATTCTGTGATTCTGTGATTTTTCTGATTCTCTGATTTTCTGATTCTGAGATTTTCTGATTCTCTGATTTTCTGATTCTCTGATTCTGTGATTTTCTGATTCTATGATTTTATGATTCTCTGATTCTCTGATTTTCTGATTCTGTGATTTTCTAATTCTCTGATTCTCTGATTTTCTGATTCTGTGATTTTCTGATTCTCTGATTTTCTGATTCTGTGATTTTCTGATTTTCTGATTCTGTGATTCTATGATTTTCTGATTCTATGATTTTCTGATTCTATGATTCTATGATTCTATGATTCTATGATTCTATGATTTTCTGATTCTCTGATTCTCTGATTCTGTGATTTTCTGATTCTATGATTCTCTGATTTTCTGATTCTGTGATTTTATGATTCTGTCATTCTGTGATTCTATGATTTTCTGATTCTGTGATTTTCTGATTCTCTGATTCTCTGATTTTTCTGATTTTCTGATTCTGTCATTTTCTGATTCTGTCATTTTCTGATTCTGTGATTTTCTGATTCTGTGATTCTATGATTCTGTGATTCTATGATTTTCTGATTCTCTGATTCTATGATTTTCTGATTCTGTGATTCTCTGATATTACGATTTTATGGTTCTGCGATCTTGCAATTCTATGATTCTGGGATCCTGTGCTGCCCCTCCAGCCCTCCCTCCATCCCTCCAGGGCCTTCCAGGATTCCCACAAAGCACCTTCTTCTTCCTCCATGTCAGCAGAGATGATTAATTTCTCTCCGGGAAGCTGCCGAATGTTTCCCCTTAAATCTCCCCCCGGGGACAAATTGCATTTGACAAGGGCAGATTTAATGCCTCCGTGCCGTGAAAGGCTCCTCTGGAATCCACCTGAAGTCAGTTCCTGAGGTCAGCGCCTTCTGGGCTCTCTCGCCGTCTTCTTCACTGTTCCCGAGCCGAGCGACTCCCACCAGACGCCTCACCTCCGTCACTCTTGGCTTCAGCCTTTTTCCTTTTCCCTCTAAGGGCTGGTTTGTCATCTCTGGAGCCTTAAATCCTGCCCTCCTCTCAAGGCAGGTGCTGGAAGGAGTCCCAGGGTGGAGTCGCTAAGTTGAATTTAATTTTATCAGCGGTTAATACTCCGAGGAGCAGTTGCTCACCGTTGGGGATCAGGGCCCGCCTCTGAAGCAACGGGAAGCTGGCCAGGATCGGGCTGCCTTCTTTGCACTAGGCCAAACTCAAGAAGCCAAGAAAGCTGAAGGGGCTGGATTTTATTTTATTTGGGTTTCTTTTAAACCACCCATTTCCCTCGCCGAGGGAATTTTGAGGTGCAGGAGAGGGTATTTTTTAAAAAAACATGGAGGTGCCATCACAAGGAAGCCGATTGGGAGAAAAGGAAGGGAGGGAAGGAGGGAGGGAAGGAGGAAAAAAGAAGAAGAGAGGAAGGAAGGATGAATGGAAAGAAAGAAAGAAAGAAAGAAAGAAAGAAAGAAAGAAAGAAAGAAGGAAGAAGGAAGGAAGGAAGGAAGGAAGGAAGGAAGGAAGGAAGGAAGGAAGGAAGGAAGGAAGGAAGGAAGGAACAGGTGAAGGAAAGAAGGATGGAAGGAAAGAAAGAAGAGAAGGAAGGAGGGAAGGAGAAGGGAGAGGAAGGAAAGAAGGATGGAAGGAAAGAAAGAAGAGAAGGAAGGAAGGAGGGAAGGAGGGAGGGAAGGAGAAGGGAGAGGAAGAAAAGAAGGATGGAAGAAAAGAAAGAAGAGAAGGAAGGAAGGATGGAAGGAGGGAGGGAGGGAGAAGGAAGGAGGGAGGAAAGGGAGAAGGGAGAGGAAGAAAGGAAGGAAGGAAAGAAAATGAGAGGAAAGAAGGAGGGAGGGAAGGAAGGAAAAAGGAGGAAGAAAGGAAGGAGAGGAAGAAAGGAAGGAAAAAGGAAGAAGGGGAAGGAGGGAAAATGAGAAGAAAGAAGGAAGGAAGGAAGAGAGGAGGAAAAAGGAAGAAAGGAAGGTAAAAGGAAAAAAGGAAGGAGAGGAAGGAAGAAAAAGAAGGAGGAAGGGAAAATGAGAGGAAAAAGGAAAGGAAGGAAGGAAGGAAAAAGAAGGAGGAAAGAAGGGCTAAACTATGACACAAAAACATGGAAAGCCATTGGCTGTATCAGATTCAAATCTTGCCTCGAACACAGAGCACACCTGGTCATTCCTGGCCTCCTTTCAGTCCAAGCAATTGATTTGGGGAGTGGAAAAGGAAGGGAAACACCCCTCAGTGCATTGGAGGGAGGGGGAGGGAAGGAGGAGGAGGCGTGGATGGCACAGCGGTGGCCATTTTGACTTTTTTGACCAGCCTGCAAGATGTTAGTTAAATGTGATAGGGACTTATTTTAGCTCGGACTAGACAGGGATGAAAGGTTCCCTCCTGTCACTGCAGAGAAATTCATCTAGTTTTTTGCCTATATATACAGTATATAGAGTAGTAGGCAGAGGCAGAATTCCCCGCCCCCTTATTTTCCTCCCCTAAAACTAAGCCCGACCACATAGTTTTGTAGCGAAGCACGGGGATCCAGGAAAGGTGGGGGGGATTCTGCCTCTGCCTGCCAGCATCCATGGGTATCCATCTGTCTAGGGTCCTGTCAGGTGTGTCAGAGAGTTGAGGGCTGTTTGGAAACTGAAAGAGTATTTGCTGTGTGAGCAATAGATAGATAGACAGATAGATAGATAGATAGATAGATAGATAGATAGAGAAGGGTAGATGATAGATAGATAGATAGATAGATAGATAGATAGATAGATAGATAGATAGATAGAAGATAGATAGATACGGTAGATAGATAGAGATAGATAGATAGATAGATAGATAGATAGATAGATAGATAGAAAAATAGAGAGACAGACAGATAGGCTTGGACGGATAGATAGATATATACATAGATAGATTCATCGATCAGATAGATCAGATGATAGATACAGATAGATTAGTCATGATCAGATAGATATAGATCTATATACAGATGGAGATGATCAGATAGATAGATCTATCTGATCTATGGATTAGACAGACTATTTATAGCTATCTAGCAGGTAGATCAGTCATCATCGTCTATCCGGTCATATATCTATCATCTCGTCATACATCATCCATTCATCTATCCATCTATCTCATCTATCTATCATCTATCTATCTATCTATCATCTCATCCATCCCATTCATCTATCATCTATCATCATCATCACATCTTCATCTATCTATCATCTATCATCATCATCTATCTCATCTATCTATCTCATTCATCATTATCATCATCATCTATCTCATCTATCTATCATCTATCTATCTCATCATCATCTATCCATCTCTCATCTATCTATCTACATCTATCTATCTATTTCATCTATCTATCTATCTATCTATCTCATCTATTCATCTCATCTATCTATTCATCTATTCATTCATCTATCTCTATCTATCTATCATCTATCTACATCTATCTATCCATCTATCATCTATCTATCATCATTCATCTATCATCCATCTTCATCTATCTGTCATATCTGTCTATCATCTATCTACCCCCATCTATCCATCTATCTATTCATTCATCCATCTATCTATCATCTATCATCTCATCATCCCATCTCATCTATCATCTATCATCTATCCATCTATCTATCCTATCTATCATCCATCTCATCTATCCACTCATCTATCTCATCTATCTATCTCATCTATCTCATCTATCTATCTATCATCTATTCATCTATCTATCATCTATCTCCATCTATCTATCCATCTATCTATCTATCTATCTATCTATCTATCTATCCTTCTATCCATCTTTCTATCTACCTATCTATCTACCTATCTAACATCTATCTATCTATCATCTATCTCTCTCTCTATCCATCTAATCACTTCCATCTATCTATCTATCTATTCTATCTCATCTATCTATCCATCATATCCATCTATCATCTATCTCATCTTTTTATCTATCTATCTATTCATATTCTATTCATCTATTCATCTCATCATATTATCTATCCTCATCTATTCTATCTATCTATCTATCTATCTCATCTATTCATCTATCATCTATCTATCATCATCATTCATTCATCTATCTATCCATGTCTTTTGTCCATTCTCAATCCTGATCCCGGTTTTATCTATGACTCACCAGCTCTAACCATTATCCCTGAGTATTCAAGACAACTCCAGGCATCTCCTGAACTTGACGGGCTCTTGGGGTTTGCCCAGAGATTTAATCTCTCATTTCAGGAGAAGGCCTTCTGAAAAGTTCTTGATTTCCCTCTCGGAAGGAAGGGGCGTGCTATCAGGCCAAATTTGGGTTTATGGGGGCAGGAAGAAGAGACGGAGTTAAGAAATCAACCGAAGTGTCTGTGCAACCAAGTTTAGCCTTTGAAGTGGCTCCGGAGTCTGGCAGTGCCTTCCTTTTAGGCTTTCGTCATGGAGAAAAAACCCATTGATGTGGTCATTGGGAGTTGACACACTGACTTGATGGCACTTAATCCCTCATTAATTAACCCAACTAAAGCAACACTTCCAGAAGCATCTAATAAGGTTGACTAGTTCTGAAGATCCTACCAGGCCTCGTGTCTACGTATGAAGAGGAGCAGGAGGAGGAAGGGAGGGAGGGGAGGAGGAAGGGAAAGAGGAGAAGGGAGAAGAAAGGCTAAAGAAGAGGGAGGAGGAGAGATAAAGGAGGAGGAGGGGAAAGGGAAGGAAGGAAAGAGAAGGAGGAGGAAGGAGGAGGAGGAAAGGTAGACAGGAAGAAGGAGGAGAGATAGAAGAGGAGGAGAGAAAGAGGAGGAAGAAAGAGAAGGAGAAGAAAAAGGAGGAGAGCTAGAGGAGGGGGGAAGGGAAAGAGAGAAGGGAGAAGAACAGCTAAAGAAGGAGGAGAAGGAGAGATAAAGGAGAAGGAGAGAAAGAAAGAAAGAAAGAAAGACAGAAAGAAAGAAAGACAGAAAGAAAGAAAGAAAGAAAGAAAGAAAGAAAGAAAGAAAGAAAGAAAGAAAGAGAGCTGGAGAAAGAGAAGGAAGGAGGAGAAGGAAAGATAAAAAGGAGAAGGAGGAGGAAGGAAGAGGAGAGATAGAGGAGAAGGAAGAAAGAGAAGGAGAAGAAAAAGGAGGAGAGCTACAGGAGGAGGAGGGGGAGGGGGAAGGGAAAGAGAAAGAGAAGGGAGAAGAACAGCTAAAGAAGGAGGAGAAGGAGAGATAAAGGAGGAGGAGAAAGGGAAAGAAAGAAAGAAAGAGAAGGAGAAGCTGGAGAAAGAGAAGGAAGGGGAGAAGGAAAGATAAAAAAGGAGAAGGAGGAGAAGGAAGGAAGAGGAGAGATAGAGGGAGGAGGAGAGAAAGAGAAGGAAGACAGAGAAGAAGGAAAAAGAGAGGAGCTAGAAGAGGAGGAGAGAAAGAAGGAAGAAAGAAAGGAGAAGGAAAAAGAGAGAGAGAGAGGAGGGGGGAAGGGAAGGGAGAAAAAAAATGGCTAAAGAAGGAGGAGGACAGATAAAGGAGTGGGGGAAGGGAAAGAAGGAGAAAGAGAAGGAGAGTTGGAGAAGGAAGGAGAAGGAAGGAGGAGGAAAGATAGAAAAGAAGGAGGAGAAGGAGAAGGAAGTAGGAGGAGAGATAGAGGAGAAGGAGAGAAAGAGAAGGAAAAAAGGAGAGAGCTAGAGGAGGAGGGGAGGGGAGGGAAAGAGAAAGAGAAGGGAGAAGAACAGCTAAAGAAGGAGGAGAAGGAGAGATAAAGGAGGAGGAGAAAGGGAAAGAAAGAAAGAAAGAGAAGGAGAGCTGGAGAAAGAGAAGGAAGGGGGAGAAGGAAAGATAAAAAGGAGAAGGAGGAGAAGGAAGGAAGAGGAGAGATAGAGGAGAAGGGAGGAGGAGAGAAAGAGAAGGAGAAGGAAAAAGGAGAAGGGGAGCTGGAGGAGGAGATACATCTGCCCACTCCAATAAATTCTGGGTGGATTACAAATACAAATTTGTCTTTTTGTTTTTTTTTAAAGACAGATCCTTCATTTCTCAAGCTTTCTTCTAACCGGGAATTTCTACAGCCATGGCTCCAACTACTAGAAACGTTGGATTCCTTCTTGAGAAGAATATGACAGAGGAAGGAAGAGAGAGATGTGGGGGAGAGAGAGGAGAAAGAGAAACAGAGAGAGAGAGAGAGAGAAATTGAAAGAGGGAGGAGAGAGAGAGGAGAGAGAGAGACAAAGAGAAACAGAGAGAGAGGGACAGAAAGAAAGAGCAGGAGAGAGAGAGAGAGAAAGAGAGAGAGGGAAAAGAGAAACAGAGAGGAGAGAGAGTTGGAGAGGGGGAGAGGGAGGGAGAAAGAGAGGAGAGAAAGAGAGAAACAGAGAGAGGGAGGGAGAGAAAGAGACAGAGGAAAAGAGAGAGAGAGAGAGAAAGAGAGAGGGGAGAAAGAGAAACAGGGAGAAAGAGAGATGGAGAGGGGGCAGAGGGAGAAAAATAGAGGAGAGAGAGAGAGAGAAACAGAGAGAGGGGAGGGAGAAGAGAGACAGAGGAAAAGAAGAGAGAGAGAAAGAGAGAGAGAAAGAGTGCATAGTTAATAGTTTTGTCATTTTGTCATCCTCATCCCCCTCCCCAATTAAACACCCTTTACGGCCCCCTCTCCGCCCGCTCCTTCTTTCTACAGCCGGCACAATCTCTTTGGCGCAGGTAAAAATAGCCCCGGCCGATCTGGAGTTCCCCTCTTGAGTCCCGAGCAGCTGGTCAGCGGGAAATTCCAGCGCCCGGTGGTTCTTGGGCCACAGTTGCTCTCCCTGGGTCTCCAACCCAGGCGCCGCCTCTGGAGCAAGTGAGGTTGTCCGATCCTGAAAGGAAAAACGATCCTGACCCTCCTTGGGAAGGAGGGATCCTGGAACTCCGAGGGAGAAGAAAAGGCTCCTTGGAGAAGAAGAGGAGGCCTGAGGTTGGGATAGATGGAAGGCTGAAGGAGAAGAGGGGATGGCTGGACGGGGCCATCGATGCCATGGAGGGGAATTGGGGCAAATTGTACCCTCTGACTCTCCTTAAGTGTGGCACCTGATGATTCTTGACTCTTTTTTTTTCCTTTAAAGTTTTATTGGTTTTAACAACAAACAAAACCACATAAAACGTACAACATAAAACATAAAAACATCCTCCTCCTTCATAGATTTACAAACAGTGTTTCGGTTGGTTTACCACTTTTTTTTGTGCATCCGTTTCCTAGTCGCCATTATAGTTATATTACATAATAACTCATATTATCAATCAACAATTGTTATAACCTAGTATCATTACTAATATCATTACGAATTACGATTCTTGTCTCTTGACGAATGTCTCTTTTCTTTGATGGACCCCGAGAGCCTTTGCACCAAAGACAAATTCCTTGTGTGTCCAATCACACTTGGCCAAGAAAGGAATTCTATTCTATTCTATTCTATTCTATTCTATTCTATTCTATTCTAATTCTATTCCTATTTCTATTTCTATTTCTATTCCTGTATTTCTGTTCTGTTCTGTTCTCTATTCTATTCTATTCTATTTCTATATTATCCTATATTCTATTCTGTTCTATTCACTATTCTATTTCTATATGATCCTATATTTTATTTTATTCTATTCTATTCTCTATTCTATTTCTATATTATCCTATATTCTATTCTTATATTATCCTATATTCTATTCTATTCTGTTCTGTTCTATTCTATTCTATTCTATTCTATTCTATTTTATTCTATTCTCTATTCTATTTCTATATGATCCTATATTTTATTTTATTCTATTCTATTCTCTATTCTATTTCTATATTATCCTATATTCTATTCTTATATTATTCTATATTCTATTCTATTCTATTCTATTCTATTCTATTCTATTCTCTATTCTATTTCTATATGATCCTATATTCTATTCTATTTCTATATTATCCTATATTCTATTCTATTCTATTCTATTCTATTCTATTCTATTCTATTCTATTCTATTCTATTCTATTCTATTCCATTCCATTCCATTCCATTCCATTCCATTCTATTCTCTATTCTATTCTATTCTATTCTATTCTATTCTATATTCCAATATCCTATTTGACTGTTTCCTAGTATGATTTGATTGCTTATTCTACCCTCTGACTATCATTAATGTTGTACGTGTTGATTCTTGATTCTTCAAAAATGTACCTTTCCTTTATGTATACTATTTACACCAAGACAAATTCCTTGGGTGTCCAACCACACTTGGCCAATGAAGAATTCTAATTCTAATTCTAAGTTCAAGAGACAGTGGAGAACCAAGGTCTGCCTTGCTATGGTCCATGGAGTCGTGAAGACGGACATGACTTAATGGCTGAACAGCAAGAACATTGTCCTATTGGCTGGCCCATTGGACCTGATCCCCATGGCCAGCATCTTCCTGAAAAGTGGTGACCGAAAATGGCATTCTAGTCCAGGGGTCTCCAACCTTGGCGATTTTAAGACTTGTGAACTTCAACCCCCAGAATCCCTCAGCCAGCGAAGCTTGTGGCCTTCAACTCCCAGAATCCCTCAGCCAGCCGTGTCTTTCTTTTTCTCTTATCCCCACCAAAGAGGAGAGATTGCAGAGGAAGGGATTGCAAGAGAGGAAGCTGTGTTGGCTGGAGAATGCTGGGAGTTGAAGTCCACAAGTCTTTAAGTCTTAAAACCCAAAGGACACATATAATAGACTGGCCGAAACCAGAACCCAATAGCAGGAACTGGCAGAGGGATCTTAGCGGTCTTAGTGGACAACCAGCTAAATAGGAGCCAGCAACAGCCAAAAAAAGCCAACACAATCCTAAATTGCATTAACAGACAGAGGGATGCAATCCAGATCAAGGGAGGTACTAATACCACTCTGTAAAGCCTTAGTAAGGCCACACCTAGAGTCCTGCATCCAGTTTTGGTCACCACACTATAAAGACCTTGAGACTCTAGAAAAAGTGCAGAGAAGAGCAACCAGGATGATGAGGGGATGATTGAAGGCTAAAACCTATGAACAACGGTTGCAGGAACTGGGCCTGGCTGGTCTAGGGAAGAGAAGGACCAGGGGAGACAGGAGAGCATCTTCCAATAGTTGAGGGAGGGGGGTTGGACTAGATGATCTACAAGGTCCCTTCCAACTCTGTTAATCTGACTTTAATCGGATTTCAATGAATAAAAGGACCAGGTGAAACAGGAGAGCATCTTCCAATATTTGAGGGAGAGGGGTTGGACTAGATGATCTACAAGGTCCCTTCCAACTCTGTTAATCTGACTTTAATCTGATTTTAATGAATAAAAGGACCAGGGGAGACAGGAGAGCATCTTCCAATATTTGAGGGGCTGCCCCAGAGAGGAGGAAGAAGGGGTCAAGCTATTCTCCAAGGCACCTGAAGGCCAGACAAGGAATAATGGATGGAAACTGAACAAGGAGAGATTCAACCTGGAAATAAGGCGAAATTTCCCGACAGGGAGAACAATCCACCCATGGAACAGAAGTTGCCTTCAGAAGTTGTGGGAGCTTCATCCCTGGAGGCTTTCAAGAAGAGATTGGAGTGCCCTCTGTCAGAAAGGGCGTAGGGTCTCCTACATAGGCGGGGGGTTGGACTAGATGACCTATAAGGTTCCTTCCAACTCTGATTATTTGTTAAAAAGAGTCACTAATGTGGAGACCCCTGTTCTAGATCTTCTAGATGTGCTCCAGGGTAAGAAGAAGACCAACCTTCACAAACTCTGCCCAAAGATGTTAGTTGTGTCGTTGTGGGCAAGGAGTACATATTTATACGGAAGCGTTGAGAAGGGACCTTGTAGGTCATCTAGTCCAACCCTCTCACCCCCAGGCAGGAGACCTTACACCATTTCTAACAGAGGGCAGTCCAGTCTCTTCTTGAAAGCTTCCAGGAATGAAGCTCCCACAACCTCTGAAGAAAAGCTGTTCCACTGAATATAGAATAACGGAGTTGGAAGGGACCTTGGAGGTCATCTAGTCTAACCCCCCATCCAAGCAGGAGACCCTACACCATTTCTGATAGAGGGCAGTCCAGTCTCTTCTTGAAAGCCTCCAGGGATGAAGCTCCCACCACTTCCGAGGGCAACTTCCGTTCTGGTGTCGGTCCTCAAAATTACGACCGCAATTTGGGCACGGAATTTCCATCGCTAAGCAAGGCGACAGTTAATCGAACCATGTCCGATTTTACAACCTTGTCGTGGCTAAAGCCGTTACCTGTCTTTAAGTGAATCACATGGCCATTGAGCGATCCAAATTCAGATGCTTGGCAACCGAGTTGTATTTACAATGGATGCAGCATCGGGGGGTCAGGCAATCCCCTTTTGGGGCCTTATGCCGAGCGAAGTCAAGGGGGGGAAGCCAGATTCACTTAATGACTAACTGAACAAAGGCAATTATTCACTTAATGACAGTGGCAAGAAAGGTCGTTACAAGGGGGGCGCAAAACTCACTTAACAACGGTCTCGCTCAGCCACAGAAATGTTGGGCTCCACTGGGCATTTGCAGGGATTTTCACATGGCAGAATGGGTCGCCAATCTCATTAGGCTTCCGTTAAAACGTATAAATAAAATAAAATTTTATTTTTCAGCTAAGTGGCAGATTCTGGGTGTGACTCACGACGTAACGCCAGTCTCAGCATCCCAGGGCTCATTTTTTTTGTGACCTTCCAACAAGCAAAATCAGATTCACTTCACAACCGTGTAACTCACATAACAACTGCAGCAATTCACTGAACAACTGGGGCCAGAAAGGTCGTGAAATGGGGCAAAGCTCATTGAACGACCGCTCTTGCTTAGCAACAGGAATTTTAGGCTCCATTGTGGTCCCCCTGCAGCTGGTCCAGCCGGATTCTGAAAACGTCTCCTGGTAATCAACTTCAACTAAAAAAAAAAAGGACGCCAACACACCCCCCCCACACACACACACACATTCCCTTCGACAGAGGATGGGAAGCGGGAGTGAACCACAATTTTCCAGCAGGTTCTTCGGCGTCCCACCCGGGCAAAAGGGCCACAAGGAGTGACTCACTGCATTTCAGACCCACCTACACACATTCCCCAGGCTGCTTCTGGGGCCACCGGATCTGGAGGCTGGAGGACGCTCTCCGTCTGAAGTCTGTGGAGCAAATCTATCTATCTATCCATCCATCTATCTATCATCCATCTATCTATCCATCTATCTATCTATCTATCTATCTATCTATCTATCTATCTATCTATCTATCTATCCATCCATCCATATCTATCTATCTATCTATCTATCTATCCATATCTATCTATCTATCTATCTATCTATCTATCTATCCATCTATCTATCTATCCATCCATCTATCTATCTATCTATCTATCTATCTATCTATCTATCTATCTATCTATCTATCTATCTATCTATCTATCCATCCATCCATATCTATCTATCTATCTATCTATCAATCTATCTATCCATCCATATCTATCTATCTATCTATCTATCTATCTATCTATCTATCTATCTATCTATCTATCTATCTCTATCTATCTATCTATCCATCCATCTATATCTATCTATCTATCTATCTATCTATCTATCTATCTATCTATCTATCTATCTATCTCTATCTCTCTCTCTCTTTCTCTATTATCTATCTATACATCATCTTTATCTAGCTCTATGTATCTATCTATTTATCTATCTATCATTTCTCTCTCTCTCCTCCTATCTCTGTCTGTCTGTCTGTCCATCCACCCATCCATATCTATCTATCTATCTATCTATCTATCTATCTATCTATCTATCTATCTATCTATCTATCTATCTATCTATCAGCCATCCAGCCATCCAGCCATTTATCCACCTACCTCCCTCCCTCCTCATTCATCCGTCCATCCACTTATCTATTCATCTATCTATCCATTTATTATCCATACGTACATCTATCCACCCTCCTCGCTCCCCTCCCTATCCATCCACCCATCCATCATCACCATGTCTCTCTCTCCATTCATCCACATATATAAATATAAACATCCATCCATCCATCCATCCAACTATCACCTAAATTTTCGATGAAGACAGAACAATGTATCAGTGGAACAACTTGCCTCAGCAGTTGCAAATCCTCAAAAAACTGGAAGCGTTTGGTAAAGATGTTGGATAAACTTTTGTCTGAAGTGGTGCAGGGTTTCCTGCTCTAGGCAGGGGTTGGACTAGAAGACCTCCAGGTTCCTTCCCTCTATTCTATTCTGTTCTGTTTTCTCTCTCTCTCTCTCTTTCTCTCTCTCTCTCTCTCTCTCTCTCTCTCTCTTCTCTCCATCCATCCATCCATCCATGCAGTTTGTGCTTCTCCAAATGCCAACTTTCTTGATTTTCCTTGACAATGTTTTTTGTTTCTCATCCAAGAAGCTTCTTCAGTTCTAGAATTCCTAATGCCAGCTCACCAGCCAACGAGAACATGCTAGAAGTCAAGAGTTGGGACCTCTTTGGATTTCCTGGCCTTAGAGAGGCTGGGAGAATCCAAATTTAGTCATCTGTGGACATCTAGAGAGGGGAGTGGAGAAGGTCCTTCCTGCTCACAAAGAACCTCACAGGTAGACACATATCCTCAAGTGTTGGATCTCCATCTACTTCATATTTTCCTCCTGGAACCACACAAGGTCCCAATCCACCTTACTTTGTGGGAGCCAACCCTGTAGAACCCTTCCAGCATGTTTTCAGTTGTGTCCAGATGTCCATCATGGGTAGGATGGTTGGCTGGTGTTTGACTGGGAAATTCTGGGAGTTCAACTGAAGAAGCTTCTTGGAATGGAAGGGAAACATTTTTCAAGGAACCAAAACTAAGAAAGTCCAGTTGCCTTTTAGAAAAGCACTTTGGTGGACCAAATCATTCTGGATCCATCAAGGCTGGTCCTCAACGGCAGAAGAAGACGGAACCTTCTTGGCTTTGATGTCAACTGCTGAGGGCCCAAAAGTTGGAGCTCCATCATCTCAGCTCTGTAGGTAGAACCTTCATCCAAGACAGGACATTGTTCACCAAAGGAAGGATGGACCTCTAGAAGATCAGGGCTTGAGGTCACCACTGGGGAAACTGACCCTCTCTGGATGCCTCTTCTCCTCCAAGTTCTCTTCCGTGGAGCAGAGAAAGCCCCAGGTGGACTTCTGCTGCTGAATCTCAACTGATGAAGAAAGAACTTACCTAGTGGCCAAACAACGCTGAGTCCTGTACAGATGCAACTGTTCATTTAGTGTACCATTTAAAGTTACAATGGCACTGAACAAATTCTGCCAAAAGGTGTTGGAGCACCTACAACTTCCTAAGGCAACTTCTGTTCCAGGGGTTGATTTTTCTCCCTGTCAGAGAAAGTTTCTCCTTATTTCCAGGTTGAATCTCTCCTTGTTCAGTTTCCATCCATTGTTCCTTGTCTGGCCTTTGGGGCACATGGGAAATAGGCTTGACCCCTTCTCTCCTCCTCTCTGGGCAGCCCCCTCAAGTATTGGAAGATTGCTATCCTCTCCCCCTGGTCCTTCTCTTCCCTGGACTATCCAGGGCCCAGTTCCTGCAACCGTCCATCGTATGAGTTTTAGCCTCCAGTCCCCTCATCACCCCTGGTTGCTCTTCTCTGCACTTTTTCAGAATCTCAACCTCTTTTTACATTTCTTCTTTGTGGGAAGCCCTGAGATATTGAAGATGCTCTCCTGTCTCCCCTGGTCCTTCTTTTCCTTAAACTAGACATGTCTTCGGTCCATCCATGGTTTGATCGAGATTTCTTTCTCTTTCTTTCTTTCTTTCTTTCTTTCTTTCTTTCTTTCTTTCTTTCTTTTCTTTCTTTCTTTCTTTCTTTCTTTCTTTCGCTTTGGAGAATAACTTGACTCCCCTCTTCTCTGGGGCAGCCCCTCAAATACTGGGAGATGCTCTCCTGTCTCCCCCTGGTCCTTCTTCTTCATCACAGGACTTCTGTCCATCTGTAGTTTGCTCAGATCTTTCTTTCTTTCTTTCTTTCTTTCTTTCTTTCTTTCTTTCTTTCTTTCTTTCTTTCTTTCTTTCTTTCTTTCTTTCTTTCTTTCTTTCTTCCTTCCTTCCTTCCTTCCTTCCTTCCTTCCTTTCCTTCCTTTCTTTCTTTCCTTCTTTCTTTCTTGTGCTTTGGAAAATAGCTTGACCGCCCCTCTTCTTTGGAAGACTGCCCTCCCTGTCTCCCTGGTCCTTTTGTTCATTAAAATCAGATTAAAGTCAGATTAACAGAGTTGGAAGGGGCCTTGTAGGTCATCTTGGTCCAACCCCCATTCCCCTCAAATACCGGAAGACTGCTCTCTGTCTCCCCTGGTCCTTCTCTTCCCTAGACTGGCCAGGCCCAGTTCCTGCAACCATTTTTAAATATGTTTTAGCCTCAGTCCCCTCATAATCCTCTTTGTTGCTCTTCTCTGCACTCTTTCTAGAGTCTCAACCTCTTACATTGTGGTGACCAAAACTGGATGCAAATATTCCAGGTGTGGCCTTATTACCACCAAAGGCCTTGTAAAGTGGGATTAAGCTTCGTTCCCCATTCCTGGGAGTTGAATTCTGGGAGTTGAAGTCCAGAGGTCTTAAACTGGCCAAGATTGGACATCCCGCCTCCATTTTAAATCCTCTCCTGCCTCTTGGGCCTAAGCAGCAAATGGTTGTTCCCATCCTCAAGGGCCACTGAATTCCTAAGGAGGAATTAGCCAAGATTCCTGGAATTCCTCCCTTGGATCCTTGGCTTCCTTGAGGTCACCCTGGGAGCAAGCTTTGGCAAACCACGCGTTGGCGTCACTTTCCCTGGGGAATAGGGACTTCCATGTAACAGAGATTCCTTGTTTTGTTCTGTTCTGTTCTCCCTCTTCTGGGAGTCTGTCTGAATTTAGCTCCGGATGAATCCCTCTCCTCATTCTCCCAAACCACTGCAACTTCGGTTTTAGGTTTGCAACGCCTGTCGGGTCCAGGGAAGACCGGAGGGCGAAGGCACGTGAAGAGGTGGTGACCCCACTGCACGAAAAACACGGGGGGCCAGCCGTCTGGACAAAGCTTGGAGGTTTGATCTGATGTATTTATAACCCTGGTTTATTATGGGATGGCTTGTTGATGTCGCTCAGCTGCTGCCCTGTTTTCTCTCTCCCTCTATTTATTTTGGTTTTTTTTTTTTAAAGGGTAGGTGGGTCCTTCTTCCCACTTCGGAATGCTGTGCCAGTTCGGTTACCACGAGACAAAACAAGAGGTTGAGAGACTCTAAAGAGTGCAGAGAAGAGCAACGAAGAAGATTAAGGAAAGCAGGGCCCCTAAAACACTCGAAGAACATGGGCTGGAATTGGTGATTGATGGCCGAATGAAAAGCGGAGGACATAATAGCATAGCAGCCTTCCAATATTTGAGGCTGCTAAAAGAAGAGGAAGGGTCGAACTATTTTCCAAAGTAGCCCTGAAGGCAGGACAAGAAGCTGACGGATGGAAACTCATCCAGGAGAGAGAAGCAATCTGGAACAAAGGAGAAAATTTCGGACAGGAGAACAATTAATTAATGGAGACCGGAAGTTGTCTCGAGAAGTTGCAGGTGCTCCTTCACTGGAGGTATTTAAGGAGCGATTGGACAGTCTGAAATAGTCTAGGGCCCTTGCTCGAGCAGGGGGTCGGACTAGAAAGACCTCAAGGTCCCTTTCAGCTCTGTTGTTCCATTATTCCATGAAAATGTGGCCGTTGTTTGTTGGCTGCCAGTTTGCTTCTGAGGTCCATGTCAAAGGGACCTATAGATCCCTACCGGACACAGGGGCTTAGTCACCTACCAGAATCGACTTCATCTTGTTCCTACCCCATCAGCGGGAAAATAGGTCCCGACTTTGTCCCTTAAAGAATTGAGAGTGGCGGAGTCCTGGAAGAGGACTGAATACTATTATTATTATTATTTTTGTAAATTTTATTTTGAGTTTTTCACAAAAAGAAAAGAAATACAAATAAAGCATCTTTTTTGAAGCAGCATAATCCCGGAGTTACATCTCGTACTGAGACGCAAATTCAGGTTCATGCTCATTTTTATATTCCATTCCATATCTTACTACTATTTTACATTTTCTACTGTTGACCTCTGCCCCCCCTTCCTAAGAGGTCTGTGAGGTGGGTACGCCAAAGCGCACCAACTTGTGCCTACCTGTCCTATGGTTTCTTTTTTATTTTTTTCTACCTATGTGCCCATTTCACGTATTCATAACTATGTCTATACTTATACCTATTATCTTGCTTAAAGATTGACAAATCAAATAAATAAATAAAAATTAAGAAGAGCAGTCTGCCCACTGCTCCACTTTCTGGAAAAAATTTTCCCGTGCCCAGGAAAGTGAGGTAAGGACACACACACACCCGTCCCCTGGTCTTCCAAAAAGGGTGAAAATGTGGGTCTGTGGCCCTTGTGGGGGAAGCATTCAGCCCTGGGGCTGGTTAGCGCCACAAAAAAGCCTTCCGTTACCTTTTCAATTCATTTTTAATCATGCATTTTAATCCTCCTTGCCTTTTTTACAATTAGCTTTCCCTGTATACATTTAAGACACGATGTCTGATTTGTACCTCCTGTCCAGATTCCCCTCCTAGGAAGGAGGTGGGCAGGTTCAGCAATAGGATAAACAGACAAACGAATAAAATAGCCGGAAACTGAATTTAGCTAGAAGGAAGGAAAGGACGGTTGGTGGTTGAATGTTCCCCTCAATCCTGACGTTGGGCTTTAAAATCACAGAATCAATGGCAAAAGCAGCAGAAGGCTGGTGAAAAAATAGAGCAAGATGCTACCAGGGTTTCCACAGGGCTGCGGGAGGCCCCACCCACAAGGCCCTCCTGCCTGGGGTGATCTGGCTTTTGGGGAGGACGGGGGAGGGGGACAGATCCGTGGCATGGAAGAGATTACAGAAAGCTGAGAACGCAGATGCCCAGCCCAGATGTTGAGACAGCCTGCAACAGCTCCAGCGAAAGTGCCAAGGACCCCACAGCACCCTCCTCCCCACCTCCTCCCCTCCTCCTCCTCTCATAAGCCTCCTCTCAGCACTGATAATGTCCCTAGTTGGCCACAAACGTCTGCAAGAAAACAATCCAGCCTCAGAGGCACACAAAGACCACACAGCCTTCCCCTCTCTCGTCCCCTCCTCCCTCCCCTCTTCTCCTTCTCCCTGGCCCTCCCATCCATTCTCCCTCCCTCCTCTAGCACTGATAACGTTCCCAGTTGGGTCATGAAACATCTGCAGGGAACAAACCAGCCCAGAGGACTCACAGTACCCTCCTCCTCCCCCTCCTCTTCACAAACCCCACCTCCCGAGCACTGATAACGTACCCTAGTTGGGCCAAAAGCCTGCAAGAAAAACAACCCAGCCCAGAGGGCATCAGACCACAAAGCCTCTCCTCCCTCCTCCCTCCCTCCCCCTCCCACCCTCCTTTCCCACTCCTCCCTTCTCCTCCCTCCTTCCAGGCAATGATAATGTCTCTAGTTGGTCATGAAACACCCGGCGGTAGAACAACCCCAGCCCAGGAGGACCCCACAGCACCCTCCTCCCTCCTCCTCCCTCTCCTCCTCCTCCCTCCTCATCACAAACCCCAACCCTTCTAGCACTGATAACTGTTCCTAGTTGGGTCAAGAAACATCGCAACAAACAACCTACCTCAGAGGACACAGGCCCTCCTTTCCTCCCTCCTCCCTCCCCTCCTCCTCTCCCTCCTCGTCAAACCCCCTCTTCTAAGTACTGGATAATGTTCCCTGTTGGCTCATGGAGCTCTGCAAGGAAACAACCCCGCCCAGAGACGGGGCCCCCCCCCCTCCTCCTCCCCTCCCCTCCTCCTCCTCTTCACAAACCCTCCCTTTAGCACTGATAATGTTCCCAGTTGGTTACAGGAACACCTGCAAGGAAACCACCCACCAGAGGGCATCAAAGACTCCCCACAGATGGGAGAACTTTCATCTCACCATCGGGAAGATGTAAACTGAGACCGCCTTCTGTCTCGCACCCCACCATTCCAAAATATAAATGTTTCAGCTTACAAAATATTATCTCGAACGGCACTGGATGTTGTCCCTTCATAGGGCGTCCTGGAAAGCGTCCCAGCGATGTGGCTCAGGCAGGAGGGACGTTTGCACAGTTAGTGGCGGTCCCTGTTGGGATCTCGCGGGAGAGCCCAACACCCCCCCATCCTTGCAACCAGGGGCCCACCAGAGGCTCCACCCCACCCACCCCTGCACAGGCCGGGTCTCAACATTCAACACACTTGACCCTGGCTTGCTCACCTGATCCGCCCGCTTGGTCGTGCCGCTTGGTTACCTCCACCCAGTGACCTGACCGGAAGGAGATGAGTCTGAGACGGGACGCCTGCTTCATGGCCACGCTGTCCTGAGGCTATCTAAAGGTGAGGGCTCCCCGACCTGGGGAGCCCCTCTGGTTTGGGGCCCCTGACCTCCACCTCCGGCGGGGTGACGGTTATAGGCAAAGCGAAAAGACTCCTTAGCAGCGCTTCGCAACGTCATGGGTTTTCCAACATCGGTCTGAAACGCGGACCTTATTCTCGCAAGTGGGCCTATCCACTTTGGGGTCCCATGGAAGTCTCCTCTGGCCGGCCGATGAAGGCACTTAAAAGGACGCTAATTTTGTTGGAGCCGGAAGTTTCTGGCAAGGCTGGGAAACGGCCGCTTCACACCCGCTTTATGCCCTTGATGCTGGCCCTGCTACACCTTATGGACAACATCCCCAGCTGAGGATGGAAACATTGGTGAAGGAGTCACAGGATTAAAGAGGCTAGAACTGGGGAGCGCTGGTTAGGCTGTGTGAAGAGCGCCAGCTAAACCACATGAGGGATCCAGAGCGGCGCTTTACAAACAGCGACTAGACTGGTGGATCAACCTCCCATGATTCCCAGCTCAGGACAGAGGAGGAAGGTATGTTGGACATGTTTGGTGCCTTGAGTTATTTGTATAACTAATAAAGATGGAAGGCAATATGGCTTTTTTTTAAAAAAACTCTCAATCTGGGGGTTTTACAGGATTACAGATTAACAGAGTTGGAAGGTTTGGAGGTCATCTGGTCCAACAACCCTCACCCAAGCAAAGAGAGACCCACACCCATTCTCTGACAGATGGCAGTCCAGTCTCTTTCTTCCAAGCCCCCAGGGATGAAGCTCCCACAACTTCTGGAAGGCAACTTCTGTTCCATGGGTTGATTGTTCTCTCTGTCAGAAAAAAAATATCCTTATTTCCAGAGTTGAATCTCCTTGTTCAGTTTCCATCCATTATTCCTTGTCTGGCCTTGGTGCTAAAAAAAAAATAGCTGAGACCCCTTCCTCCTCTCTGGGGCAGCCCTCAAATATTGGAAGCTGCAATCATGTCTCCCCCCTGGTCCTTCTCTCCCTAGACTAGTCATGCCAAGTTCCTGCAACCATTTTTAAATAGGTTTTAGAGCCTCCAGTCGCCTAATCCTCTTGGTTGCTCTTCTCTGCACCACGTTCCAGAGTCTCAACATCTTTTTTTTTTTATAGTGTGACCAAAACTGGATGTTTTTATTATGTGCTTTTAATTGTATAGATATTGAATGGATAAATACATTAAGGTAGATAAATAAATAAATACCGCTGGCTAGGGAACTCTGGGAGTTGAAGTCCCGCCTGTCTTAAAGTTGCTAACGTTGAGACCACCCTGCCCGGAGAAATTCTGTAGCCCCAGATGGTGAATTCAGCACTGGTATGAAAAAAGAATCACCTTGGAACAACAACAACCAGAAACCAGGGCGGTGTTGGGACACAGGGTCCCACTTTCAACACACAGCCACATGTTCTCTAGACCGAAGTGGGTTTTTCTTCTGTAGACTGCACAACAATCCTTGTGGATTGGGTTTATTTGGAAGCCAGCCTGTCAGCTGGATGACAGACTGAGTTAGAAGGGACCCGTGGTTTTAGACCCACCCCCCACCCAAACAGAAAACGCAGCACCACATTTCGATAGTGGGAGTCCAGTGTCTTCTGGAAGCCTGGATTTAGGCTCCCCACAACTTGAGGCAACCCTGTCCATTAGTGCACTACCTCCCTGCCTGTGGTAACCCTCCCTATTCTGGCTGAACCTCCTCCTTGTCCAGTTCATTCATTGTTCAGTCTGGCCTTCAGTCTCTTTGGAGGACAGCCTGACCCCCCTCCCTCCTCCCAAGCCCCCACAGGAGTGCCTTGTCTCCTGGTCCTCTCTTCCAGACCAGCCTGCACAGTTCCTGTAAACGTTCTTCATCAAGTTTTAGCCTCCAGTCCCCTCATCCTCCTGGCTGTTCTTCAGAGCTCTTTCAGAGTCTCAAAGGTCTTTTACCAGCCCAGGACCAAAACTGGATGCAGGTGACCAGGTGCGGCCTTATTGGGTGGTAGAGGTATTAGTGATCTCCCTCAGATCCTCTGATCGTAGGCTCATTTAACGTAATTTAGATTGCATTGGCTTTTTGGCTGCTGCTGCCATCACGGCCGGCTCCAGGTAGCTGGCCGTCCACTCACGACCCCGGAACCTCCTCACAGATGCCTCTATTGGAGCCTGGGCAACATATGCATATAAGTGTCTTTGGGGTTTTCTGAGTAAAGCCTGGATTCGTACAGCCACTCCTGACCACTTTCTCTACTCCACCCCACTCTACTCTACCTCTCTACCCATTCTCTCCTACTACTCCCTACCTCTCCCACCACACTTCACTCTGACTTCCACCCATTCGGTACTTACTGGTTGTGGCAGGCTTGGCGCTATGGCTTCTGTCCCCACCCCACCAAGTCGGTGGTGTAACGTATGACCACAGTTGAACCTAAACTTTCCATTGCTAAGTGAGATGGTTGTTATGAGTTTTAGCCCATTTTCTGACTTTCTTGCCGCTTACGTGGTTAAGGAATCCCAAAGTTTTATTTATTTATTTATTTTATTTATTTATTTATTTGGTTTGTCAATTGCTTACAAGATAATGGGTATAAGAAAACATAGTTATGAATACATGGATGCATATGAGAAAAAAAAAAAGAAACCATAGGACAGGGAGGGCAGGCTTTTTGTGCGCTAGCACGCCCCCAGACCCTTAGGAAAGGGGTAGTCAATAGTAGACAGTCCATTAATGTTTTTGGGGTTTGGGAAGAAACCCCAGAGTCAGGTAGAGGATTCCAGACATTGACCACTGTTGCTGAAGTCGTATTTCCGCCATCAAGTTTAGGTACAGTTAACCTTGAGTTTGTATCTATTGTGTGCCTGTGTTGTTGGTGGTTGAAGCTGAACATCATTGACAGGTGAGACAGCAATGTATATTTATATACCATACAGATTGACCAAAGGCATGAGATCCTAGGTTGTCAGGGTCTAGAATTTCAAGTCTGGTGGGCATAAGGTCTTCGTGCAACGAGCAGAGGAGTGAGAACTCTTCTTGTGAAATATTTCTGGACTTTCTCAACTGTGTTAATATCAGATACATAATGTGGGTTCCAGACCGGATGAGCTGTATTCTATAATGGGTCTATAAATGTTTTGTATGTTCTAGTTAGTAGGTGATGTTACTTCAGAGAAAAGCTACGTTAGGATTAGATTAACAACTCACTGCCTTTTTGCCACATGTAGTTACAGTGGGCTCTAGCACTTAGGATCATTAGGAGTGAGTACTCTAGGTTAACGACATAGAATTTGATCATCGCTCAAGGCCTCGGACGATTCAGCCATAGCTTTTATTTCATGGATTTTTGCCAACATGTAAGATAGAGCATTTATTTGTTGAGATTTGAAGTTGTCCAGTTGATTGGACCTCTGGGTTATGCCTAGTCAGTGATCTTTTGAAGGGCAGCAGTACCACGTGGTGAAGAACAGTTTTACATCATCACAGAAGAGAACGTGAAAGTGCTCTTGTGATGGACTGCCAGAGGTCACTGGGTAGGAGTAGGAAGAGAGCGCCAAGGAGTTACACGGCGGTAAGTGAATCTGCCTCATGGATTTTGCCCAGGGCAGTTGCTAAAGGGACACATGACACTCCCCCCTGGGACACTGAGAGTCCCCAGTAATGGGACTGACTTCTCCAGAAAGTAGGATTCAATACTGAAAGCCTCAGGAGGAGATTGAATCGCGTCATTTGTCTGGAACGGATAGCATTCTGTTGGAGGGTTGGGATTAGAAGACCTCCAGCGTCCCTTCCAGCATCAGTTGTGTAATTCTATCATTCTGTTGATCCTTCCATCCTTTTTTTAAAAAAGGTTTTTAAGAGAACAATTAATCAGAGTTCATTTTCAGAAACATGGATACTCATCACTGGAGGCTTTTAGAGGAGATTGGATCATTTGTCTGGAATGATGAGGATCTCCCACTTGAGGCTGGTCTGGTTATTCTGTTCTATCCTCCTTTCCTCCTTCCCTTCCTTCCTTCCTTCCTTCCCTTCCTTCCTTCCTTCCTTCCTCCCTTGCCCCCTTTCCCTTCCTCTATTCCTCCTCCTTCCTCCTTCCTTCCATCTCCTTCCTTCCTTCCCTCCTTCCTTCCTTCCCTCCTTGCCCCTTCCCTCCTCCTTTATCCCCTCCTCCTCCTCCTCCTCCCTTCCCTCCCTCCCTTCCCCCTCCCTCCCCTATCTCCTTCCCCTTCTCCCGCCTCCCTTCCACCTCCTGGCCTCCCTTCCCCCCTTCCTCTCTCCCTTCATTCTTCCTGCCTTCCTTCTCCCTCCCCTCCCTTCCCTCTCCTTATCCTCCCCCCTTCCCCCTCCCATGCTCACTCCCTTCCTTCCTTCCCTTCCCCTTCCTTCCCCCCTCCTCCTCCTTCCCTTCCTTCCCTTCTCCTCCTCTTGCCCCATTCCTCCCCCCCCCTTTATTCCTCCTTCCTTCCTTCCTTCCTTCCCCTTCCTTCCCTTCCTTCCTTCCCTTCCTTTCCTTCCTTCCTTCCTTGCCCTCCTTCCTTCCCTATCTCTCTCCTTCCTTCCTTCCTTCCTTCCTTCCTTCCTTCCTTCCTTCCTTCCCTCCTCCTTCCCTTCCTTCCTTCCTTCTCTCCCTCCTTCCCTCCTTCCTCTCTCCCTGCTTTCTTCCACTCCTGCCTTTCTCCTTCCTCCCTTCCTCCTTGTTCTTCCTGCCTCCAGTCCTTCTCTCTCCTCTTCCCTTCCTCCTTATCCTCCCCCCTCCCCTTCTTCCTCCCCATACCATCTGTTAATCTGACTTTAATCGATTTTATTTGCAATGAATAAAATGACCAGGTGAAACAGGAGAGCATCTTCCAATATTTGAGGAGAGGGGTTGGACTAGATGATCTACAAGGTCCTTCCAACTCTGTTAATCTGACTTTAATCTGATTTTAATGAATAAAAGGACCAGGGGAGACAGGAGAGCATCTTCCAATATTTGAGGGCTGCCCCAGAGAGGAGGAAGAAGGGGTCAAGCTATTCTCCAAGGCACCTGAAGGCCAGACAAGGAATAATGGATGGAAACTGAACAAGGAGAGATTCAACCTGGAAATAAGGCTAAATTTCCCTGACAGGAGAACAATCCACCCATGGAACAGAAGTTGCTCAGAAGTTGTGGGAGCTTCATCCCTGGAGGCTTTCAAGAAGAGATTGAGTGCCCTCTGTCCAGAAAGGGCGTAGGGTCTCCTACATAGGCGGGGGTTGGACTAGATGACCTATAAGGTTCCTTCCAACTCTGATTATTTGTTAAAAAGAGTCACTAATGTGGAGACCCCTGTTCTAGATCTTCTAGATGTGCTCCAGGGTAAGAAGAAGACCAACCTTCACAAACTCTGCCCAAAGATGTTAGTTGTGTCGTTGTGGGCAAGGGGAGTACATATTTATACGTGGAAGCGTTGAGAAGGGACCTTGTAGGTCATCTAGTCCAACCCTCTCACCCCAGGCAGGAGACCTTACACCATTTCTAACAGAGGCAGTCCAGTCTCTTCTTGAAAGCTTCCAGGAATGAAGCTCCCACAACCTCTGAAGAAAAGCTGTTCCACTGAATATAGAATAACGGAGTTGGAAGGGACCTTGGAGGTCATCTAGTCTAACCCCCCATCCAAGCAGGAGACCCTGCACACCATTTCTGATAGAGGGCAGTCCAGTCTCTTCTTGAAAGCCTCCAGGGATGAAGCTCCCACCACTTCCGAGGGCAACTTCCGTTCTGGTGTCGGTCCTCAAAATTACGACTGCAATTTGGCACGGAATTTCCATCGCTAAGCTAAGGCGACAGTTAATCGAACCATGTCCGATTTTACAACCTTGTCGTGGCTAAAGCCGTTACCTGTCTTTAAGTGAATCACATGGCCATTGAGTTTATCCAAATTCAGATGCTTGGCAACCGAGTTGTATTTACAATGGATGCAGCATCGGGGTCAGGCAATCCCCTTTTGGGGCCTTATGCCGAGCGGGTCAAGGGGAAGCTAGATTCACTTAATGACTAACTGAACAAAGGCAATTATTCACTTAATGACAGTGGCAAGAAAGGTCGTTACAAGGGGGGGCGCAAAACTCACTTAACAACGGTCTCGCTCAGCCACAGAAATGTTGGGCTCCACTGGGCATTTGCAGGGATTTTCTACATGGCAGAATGGGTCGCCAATCTCATTAGGCTTCCGTTAAAACGTATAAATAAAATAAAATTTTATTTTTCAGCTAAGTGGCAGATTCTGGGTGTGACTCACGACGTAACGCCAGTCTCAGCATCCCAGGGCTCATTTTTTTTGTGACCTTCCAACAAGCAAAATCAGATTCACTTCACAACCGTGTAACTCACATAACAACTGCAGCAATTCACTGAACAACTGGGGCCAGAAAGGTCGTGAAATGGGGCAAAGCTCATTGAACGACCGTCTCGCTTAGCAACAGGGAATTTTAGGCTCCATTGTGGTCCCCCTGCAGCTGATCCAGCCGGATTCTGAAAACGTCTCCTGGTAATCAACTTCAACTAAAAAAAAAAAAGGACGCCAACACCCCCCCACCACACACACACACATTCCCTTCGACAGAGGATGGGAAGCGGGGAGTGAACCACAATTTTCCAGCAGGTTCTTCGGCGTCCCACCCGGGCTTAAAAAGGGCCACAAGGAGTGACTCACTGCATTTCAGACCCACCTACACACATTCCCCAGGCTGCTTCTGGGGCCACCGGGATCTGGAGGGCTGGAGGACGTCTCCGTCTGAAGTCTGTGGAGCAAATCTATCTATCTATCCATCCATATCTATCTATCCATCTCTATCTATCTATCTATCTATCTATCTATCTATCTATCTATCTATCTCTATCTATCTATCTATCTATCTATCCATCCATCCATCCATCCATCTATATCTATCTATCTATCTGTCTGTCCGTCTGTCTGTCTGTCTGTCTATCCATCCATCCATATCTATCTGTCTATCTATCTATCTATCTATCTATCTATCTATCTATCTATCCATCCATCATCTATCCATTCATCTATCTATCTATCTATCTATCTATCTATCCATCCATCCATATATCTATCTATCTATCTATCTATCTATCCATCCATCCATATCTATCTATCTATCTATCTATCTATCTATCTATCTATCTATCTATCTATCTATCTATCTATCTATCTATCTATCTATCTATCTATCTATCTATCTATCTATCTATCTATCTATCTATCCATCCATCTATATATCATCTATCTATCTATCTATCTATCTATCTATCTATCTATCTATCTATCTATCTATCTATCATCTATTATCTCTCTATCATCTCTCTTCTCTTTCATCTATTATCTATACATCATCTTTATCTAGCTCTATGTATCTATCTATTTATCTATCTATCATTTCTCTCTCTCTCCTTACCTATCTCTGTCTGTCTGTCTGTCCATCCACCCATCCATATCTATCTATCTATCTATCTATCTATCTATCTATCTATCTATCTATCTATCTATCTATCCAGCCATCCAGCCATCCATTTATCCACCTACCTCCCTCCCTCCTCATCCGTCCATCCACTTATCTATTCATCTATCTATCCATTTATTATCCATACGTACATCTATCCACCCTCCCTCGCTCCCTCCCTATCCATCCACCCATCCATCATCTCCATGTCTCTCTCTCCATTCATCCACATATATAAATATAAACATCCATCCATCCATCCATCCAACTATCACCTAAATTTTCGATGAAGACAGAACAATGTATCAGTGGAACAACTTGCCTCCAGCAGTTGCAAATCCTCCAAAAACTGGAAGCGTTTAAAAAGATGTTGGATAAACTTTTGTCTGAAGTGGTGCAGGGTTTCCTGCCTAGGCAGGGGGTTGGACTAGAAGACCTCCAAGGTTCCTTCCCACTCTATTCTATTCTGTTCTGTTTTCTCTCTCTCTCTCTCTCTCTCTCTTTCTCTCCATCCATCCATCCATCCATGCAGTTTGTGCTTCTCCAAATGCCAACTTTCTTGATTTTCCTTGACAATGTTTTGTTTCTCATCCAAGAAGCTTCTTCAGTTCTAGAATTCCCTAGCCAGCTCACCAGCCAACGAGAACATGCTAGAAGTCAAGAGTTGGGACCTCTTTGGATTTCCCTGGCCTTAGAGAGGCTGGGAGAATCCAAATTTAGTCATCTGTATGGACATCTAGAGAGGGAGTGGAGAAGGTCCTTCCTGCTCACAAAGAACCTCACAGGTAGACACATATCCTCAAGTGTTGGATCTCCATCTACTTCATATTTTCCTCCTGGAACTACACAAGGTCCCAATCCACCTTACTTTGTGGGAGCCAACCCCTGTAGAACCCTTCCAGCATGTTTTCAGTTGTGTCCAGATGTCCATCATGGGTAGGATGGTTGGCTGGTGTTTTGACTGGGAAATTCTGGGAGTTCAACTGAAGAAGCTTCTTGGAATGGGAAGGGAAACATTTTCAAGGAACCAAAACTAAGAAAGTCCAGTTGCCTTTTAGAAAAGCACTTTGGTGGACCAAATCATTCTGGATCCATCAAGGCTGGTCCTCCAACGGCAGAAGACGCAACCTTCTTGGCTTTGATGTCAACTGCTGAGGGCCCAAAAGTTGGAGCTCCATCATCTCAGCTCTGTAGGTAGAACCTTCATCCAAGACAGGACATTGTTCACCAAAGGAAGGATGGACCTCTAGAAGATCAGGGCTTGAGGTCACCACTGGGGAAACTGACCCTCTCTGGATGCCTCTTCTCCTCCAAGTTCTCTTCCGTGGAGCAGAGAAAGCCCCAGGTGGACTTCTGCTGCTGAATCTCAACTGATGAAAGAACTTACCTAGTGGCCAAACAACGCTGAGTCCTGTACAGATGCAACTGTTCATTTAGTGACCATTTAAAGTTACAATGGCACTGAACAAATTCTGCCAAAAGGTGTTGGAGCACCTACAACTTCCGAAGGCAACTTCTGTTCCAGGGGTGGATTTTTCTCCCTGTCAGAAAGTTTCTCCTTATTTCCAGGTTGAATCTCTCCTTGTTCAGTTTCCATCCATTGTTCCTTGTCTGGCCTTTGGGGGCTTTGGGAAATAGCTTGACCCCTTCCTCCTCCTCTCTGGGGCAGCCCCTCAAGTATTGGAAGATTGCTATCCTCTCCCCCTGGTCCTTCTCTTCCTGGACTATCCAGGCCCAGTTCCTGCAACCGTCCATCGTATGAGTTTTAGCCTCCAGTCCCCTCATCACCCTGGTTGCTCTTCTCTGCACTTTTTTCAGAATCTCAACCTCTTTTTTACATTTCTTCTTTGTGGGAAGCCCTGAGATATTGAAGATGCTCTCCTGTCTCCCCTGGTCCTTCTTTTCCTTAAACTAGACATGTCTTCGGTCCATCCATGGTTTGATCAGATTTCTTTCTCTTTCTTTCTTTCTTTCTTTCTTTCTTTCTTTCTTTCTTTCTTTCTTTCTTTCTTTCTTTCTTTCTTTCTTTCTTTCTTTCGCTTTGGAGAATAGCTTGACTCCCTCTTCTCTGGGGCAGCCCCTCAAATACTGGGAGATGCTCTCCTGTCTCCCCTGGTCCTTCTTTTCATCACAGGACTTCTGTCCATCTGTAGTTTGCTCAGATTTTCTTTCTTTCTTTCTTTCTTTCTTTCTTTCTTTCTTTCTTTCTTTCTTTCTTTCTTTCTTTCTTTCTTTCTTTCTTTCTTTCTTCCTTCCTTCCTTCCTTCCTTCCTTCCTTCCTTCCTTCCTTCCTTCCTTTCTTTCTTTCCTTCTTTCTTTCTTGTGCTTTGGAAAATAGCTTGACCGCCCCTCTTCTTTGGAAGACTGCCCTCCTGTCTCCCCTGGTCCTTTTGTTCATTAAAATCAGATTAAAGTCAGATTAACAGAGTTGGAAGGGGCCTTGTAGGTCATCTAGTCCAACCCCCATTCCCTCAAATACCGGAAGACTGCTCTCCTGTCTCCCCTGGTCCTTCTCTTCCCTAGACTGGCCAGGCCCAGTTCCTGCAACCATTTTTAAATATGTTTTAGCCTCCAGTCCCTTAATCCTCTTTGTTGCTCTTCTCTGCACTCTTTCTAGAGTCTCAACCTCTTTTTACATTGTGGTGACCAAAACTGGATGCAAATATTCCAGGTGTGGCCTTATTACCAAGGCCTTGTAAAGTGGGATTAAGCTTCGTTCCCCATTCCTGGGAGTTGAATTCTGGGAGTTGAAGTCCAGAGGTCTTAAACTGGCCAAGATTGGACATCCCGCCTCCATTTTAAATCCTCTCCTGCCTCTTGGGCCTAAGCAGCAAATGGTTGTTATCCTCAAGGGCCACTCTGAATTCCTAAGGAGGGGAATTAGCCAAGATTCCCTGGAATTCCTCCCTTGGATCCTTGGCTTCCCTTTGGGGTCACCCTGGGAGCAAGCTTTGGCAAGCCACGCGTTGGGCGTCGCTTTCCCTGGGGAATAGGACTTCCATGTAACAGAGATTCCTTGTTTTGTTCTGTTCTGTTCTCCCCTCTTCTGGGAGTCTGTCTGAATTTAGCTCCGGATGAATCCCTCCTCACTCATTCTCCAAAACCGCAAAACTGGTTTAGGTTTACAGCCCTGTCGGGTTCCAGGGAGAGACGGAGGCAGAAGGCACGGAAGAGGTGGTGACCCCACTGCGAAAAACACGGGGGGCCAGCCGTCTGAAAACTTGGAGGTTTGATCTGATGTATTTATAACCCTGGTTTATTATGGGATGGCTTGTTGATGTCGCTCAGCTGCTGCCCTGTTTTCTCTCTCCCTCTATTTATTTTTGGTTTTTTTTAAAGGGTAGGTGGGTCCTTCTTCCCACTTCGGAATGCTGTAGCCAGTTCCGGTTACCACGAGACAAAACAAGAGGTTGAGACTCTAAAAAGAGTGCAGAGAAGAGCAACGAAGAAGATTAAGGAAACGGGGCCCCTAAAACATACGAAGAACGTGGCTGGAATTGGGTAGGTGTAATCGAATGAAAAGACGGGGGACTTTATAGCAGCCTTCCAATATTTGAGGGGCTGCCCCAAAGAAGAGGAAAGGGGTCGACCTATTTTCCAAAGCCCCTGAAGGCAGGACAAGAAGCGACGGATGGAAACTCATCCAGGAGAGAGAAGCAATCTGGAACAAAGGAGAAAATTTCCGGACAGGGAGAACAATTAATTAATGGAACGGAAGTTGTCTCGAGAAGTTGCAGGTGCTCCACAATGGAGGTATTTAAGAAGAAATTGGACAGTCTGAAATAGTCTAGGGCCCCTTGCTCGAGCAGGGGGTCGGACTAGAAGACCTCCAAGGTCCCTTTCAGCTCTGTTGTTCCATTATTCCATGAAAATGTGGCCGTTGTTTGTTGGCTGCCAGTTTGCTTCTGGGTCCATGTCAAAGGGACCTATAGATCCCTACCGGACACAGGGCTTAGTCACCTACAGAATCGACTTCATCTTGTTCTACCCCATTAAGCGGGGAAAATAGGTCCCCGACTTTGTCCCTTAAAGAATTGAGAGTGGCGGAGTCCTGGAAGAGGACTGAATACTATTATTATTATTATTTTGTAAATTTTATTTGAGTTTTCACAAAAAGAAAAGAAATACAAATAAAGCATCTTTTTTGAAAGCAGCATAATCCCGGGTTACATCTCTTCGTACAGACGCAAATTCAGGTTCATGCTCGTTTTTATATTCTATTCCATATCTTATTACTATTTTACATTTTCTACTATTAACCTCACCACCCCCCTTCCTAAGAGGTCTGTAAGGGTCGTGCATAAGCGCACCAACGTGCCTACCTGTCCTATGGTTTCTTTTTTTTATTTTTCTTATATGTGCCCATTTCACGTATTCATAACTATGTCTATACTTATACCTATTATCTTGTAAGAGATTGACAAATCAAATAAATAAATAAAAATTAAGAAGAGCAGTCTGCCACTGCTCCCACTTTCTGGAAAAATTTTCCCCGTGCCCAGGAAAGTGAGGTAAGGACACACACACACCCGTCCCCTGGTCTTCCAAAAAGGGTGAAAATGTGGGTCTGTGGCCTTGTGGGGGAAGCATTCAGCCCTGGGGCTGGTTAGCGCCACAAAAAGCCTTCCCGTTACCTTTCAATTCATTTTAATCATGCATTTTAATCCTCCTTGCCTTTTTTTACAATTAGCTTTCATATACATTTAAGACACGAATGTCTGATTTGTACCCTGTCCAGATTCCCTCTAGGAAGGAGGTGGGCGGGTTCAGCAATGGGATAAACAGACAAACGAATAAAATAGCCGAGCTGAATTTAGCCAAAAGGAAGGAAAGGATGGTTGGTGGTTGAAGGGATTCCCCTCAATCCTGACGTTGGGCTTTTAAAATCACAGAATCCAATGGCAAAAAAAGCAGCAGAAGGCTGGTGAAAAAAAAAAAAATAGAAGCAAGACTTGCTCAGAGTTTCCACAGGGTTGCAGGAGGAATTCTCCACCCACAGGCCTTCCTGCTGGTCTGGCTTTGTGGGGGCGAGACGGAGGGAGGGGGGGAGATGAAATCAAGTATGGAAGAGATATTAGAAGCTGAGCAATGCAGAGATGCACCAGCTCCAGATGTTGAGATGTCTGCAACAAAACCTCCAAGCGGAAAGCGCCAAGGACCCCACAGCAATTCTCCTCCTCCACCTCCTCCTCCTCCTCCTCCTCCTCCTCCTCTCTGTAAGCCTCCCTCCCTTCTAGCACTGATAATGTTCCCTAGTTGGGCCACAAAACGTCTGCAAGAAAACAATCCAGCTCAGAGGGCATCAAAGACCACACAGCCTTCCTCCTCTCGTCCTCCTCCTCTCTCTCCTTCTCCCCTTTCTCCTTCTCCTTCTCCTCACCCTCCTCCCATTCTTCTCCTCCCTCCCTTCTAGCACTGATAATGTTCCCTAGTTGGGTCATGAAACATCTGCAAGGAAACAACCCAGCTCAGAGGACTCCACAGTACTCCTCTTCCTCCTCCTCCCCCTCCTCTTCACAAACCCCACTTCCCTTCTAGCACTGATAATGTTCCCTAGTTGGGCCACAAAACGTCTGCAAGAAAACAACCCAGCTCAGAGGGCATCAAAGACCACACAGTCTTCCTCCTCTCGTCTTCTTCCTCTCTCTCCTTCTCCCCTTTCTCCTTCTCCTTCTCCTCACCCTCCTCCCATTCTTCTCCTCCCTCCCTTCTAGCACTGATAATGTTCCCTAGTTGGGTCATGAAACACCTGCAAGGAAACAACCCAGCTCAGAGGACTCCACAGTACTCCTCCTCTTCCTCCTCCCCCTCCTCTTCCTCCTCCCCCTCCTCTTCACAAACCCCACTCCCTTCTAGCACTGATAATGTTCCCTAGTTGGGTCATGAAACATCTGCAAGGAAACAACCCAGCTCAGAGGACTCCACAGTACTCCTCCTTTTCCTCCTCCCCTCCTCTTCCTCCTCCCCCTCCTCTTCCTCCTCCCCTCCTCTTCACAAACCCCTCTCCCTTCTAGCACTGATAATGTTCCCTAGTTGGGTCATGAAACATCTGCAAGGAAACAACCCAGCTCAGAGGACTCCACAGTACTCCTCCTTTTCCTCCTCCCCTCCTCTCCTCCTCCTCCTCCTCCTCCTCTTCCTCCTCCCCCTCCTCTTCACAAACCCCTCTCCCTTCTAGCACTGATAATGTTCCCTAGTTGGTTCATGAAACACCTGCAAGGAAACCACCCACCTCAGAGGGCATCAAAGACCCCCACAGATGGAGAACTTCTTCATCTCTCACCATTCAGAAGATAAACTGAGATCAGCTTTTCTGTCTCGCACCCCAATTTATTCCCAAAAAAATTATAAATGTTTCAGCTACAAATATTATCTTCGAACGGCACTCGATGTTGTCCCTTTCCAGAGCAGCGGCGCGTCCCGGGAACGCGTCCCAGCGATGCTCAGCTCGGCCAGAGGGACGTTTTGCCATGGCTGGGGCGGCGGTCCCCGTTGGGATCTCATTGGCCGGAGAGCCTCAACACTCCCCCCCCCATCCGTTTGCAAATTGAAGCCCACCAGAGGCTCCACCCCACTCACCCCTTGCAAATTGAAGCCCGCTGTCTTAACATTCAACACACTTGATCCCTGGCTTGCCACCTGATCCGGCCGCTTGTCGCGCCGCTTGGCTTTCTATGCTACCTCCAGACCCGACCGGGAAGGCGATGAGTCTGGAGACGGGACGCTTCGCTTCTTTGCCATGCTGTCCCGAGGCTTACTTCCAAAGGTGAGTGGCCCCCACCTGGGGAGGGGGAAACCCCTCTTTTCTGCTTGGGGGGCTCCCTGCTATCCACCTCTCGGGTAGCGACGGCTGCGGGGCGCGCGAAAGACTTCGCAGCGCCTTTGCGCAATTACGCGCGGGGCTCTCCAAAAATCGGTCGCTTGTAACGCGGACCTTTATTTTCGGGGAAGGGGTGCTTTATCTCACTTTGGGGATCTTGGGCGAAGCTCTCTCTCTCTCTGGCTCGGCCGATGAAGGGGCAATTTTAAAGGATGCCAATTTGTTGGAGCCGGATGTTTCTGGCAAGGCTGGGAAACGGCCGCGTTTTCGCACTTCCCCGCTTTGCGCTCCTTTGATGCTGGCCGGCACCTGCTGCATTCAGACAACATCCTTAGCCAGGTGGAATAAGGATTGGTGAATGGAGTCAAGGATTAAAGTTAGTTAGAATCTGGGGGAGTGTTGGTTAGGCTGTGTGAAGAGCGCCTGTTAAATTCACATGAGTGATTCAGAGCGGTATTTTTTTTTTAATATTGGCAACTTTCAGACTGGTGGATTTCAACTCCCAGAATTCCCCAGCCAGGACAGAGGAGGAAGGTATGTTGGACATGTTTGGTGCCTTGAGTTATTTGTATAAATAATAAAGATGGAATAAAAATAAATATAGCTTTAAAAAAAAAACTCTCAATCTGGGTGGTTTTACAGATTACAGATTAACAGAGTTGGAAGGGATTTGGAGGTCATCTAGTCCAACCCCTCACCCAAGCAAGAGACCCCACACCATTTCTGACAGATGGCAGTCCAGCCTCTTCTTGAAAGCCTCCAGCGATGAAGCTCCCACAACTTCTGAAGGCAACTTCTGTTCCATGGGTTGATTGTTCTCTCTGTCAGAAAAAAAATATCCTTATTTCCAGGTTGAATCTCTCCTTGTTCAGTTTCCATCCATTATTCCTTGTCTGGCCTTCGGGTGCTTTAAAAAATAGCTTGACCCCCCTCCTCCTCTCTGGGGCAGCCCCTCAAATATTGGAAGACTGCAATCATGTCTCCCCTGGTCCTTCTCTTCCCTAGACTAGCCAGGCCAAATTCCTGCAACCATTTTTAAATATGTGTTAGCCTCCAGTCCCCTAATCCTCTTGGTTTCTCTTCTCTGCACATGTTCCAGAGTCTCAACATCTTTTTTTTATAGTGTGGTGACCAAAACTGGATGTTTTTATTATGTGCTTTTAATTGTATAGATATTGAACGGATACATTAAGGTAAATAAATAAATAAATACCGCTGGCTAGGGAACTCTGGGAGTTGAAGTCCCCCCGTCTTAAAGCTGCTAACGTTGAGATACCCTGCCCCGGAGAATTCTGTAGCCCCAGATGGTGAATTCAGCATTGGTATGAAAAGAATCCACTTGGAACGACAACAACCAGAAATAGGGCCGGTGTTGGGACACAGGGGTCCTTTCAACACAGTCGCACAGCCTCAGATCGAAGTGTTGTTTCCCTTCTGCAGACTCACAACAATCCTTGTGGATTGTGTTTGCTTGGGTGTCAGCCCGTGGTTAACAGATAACGCATAATCAGAGTTGGAAGGGGCCTTGTAGGTCATCTAGTCCAACCCCCCCACCCAAACAGAAAACCCTACACCATTTCTGACAGTTGGCAGTCCAGTCTCTTCTTGAAAGCTTCCAGGGATGAAGCTCCAACAACTTCCGAGGGCAACTTCTGTTACATGGGTGGATTGGTCTCCCTTTCAGAAAATTCCTCCTTATTTCCTGGTTGAATCTCTCTCCTTGTTCAGTTTCCATCCATTGTTCCTTGTCTGGCCTTCAGTTGCCTTGGAGAATAGCTTGACCCCCTTCCTCCTCTCTGGGGCAGCCCCTCAAATATTGGAAGATGCTCTCTTGTCTCCCCTGGTCCTTCTCTTCCCTAGACCAGCCAAGCCCAGTTCCTGCAACCGTCCATCGTATGTTTTAGCCTCCTGTCCCCTCATCCTCCTGGTTGCTCTTCTCTGCATTTTTTCTAGAGTCTCAACATCTTTTTTTACAGTGTGGGGACCAAAACTGGATGCAGGACTCTAGGTGTGGCCTTACTAAGGCTTTGTAGAGTGGTATTAGTACCTCCCTTGATCTTGATTGTATCCCTCTATTAATGCAATTTAGGATTGCATTGGCTTTTTTGCCGGCTGCTGCACACGGCTGGCTCCTATGTAGCTGGTTTTCCACTAAGACTCCGAGATCCCCCTCCCAGTTCCTGCTATTGAGCCTGGTTTCACCCAGTCTATAGGTGTCTTTTTGGGTTTTCTTACCTGAGTATAAGACTTGACTTGACTCTACTCTACTCCTACTCTACTCTACTCTACTCTATTCTACTCTACTCCTACTCTACTCCTACTCTATTCTACTCTACTCCTACTCTACTCCTACTCTACTCTACTCTACCATACTCTACTCTACTCTACCGTACTGTACTTTACTGGTTGGGGGCAGGCTTGGCGCTATGGATTTCTGTCCCCCCACCCCATAAGTACAGGTGGTGCTTGGCTTATGACCACAGTTGAACCCGAACTTTCCATTGCTAAGTGAGATGGTTGTTAAGTGAGTTTTGGCCTGTTTTACGACTTTCTTTGCTGCCGTGGTTAAGGGAATCCCAGCAGATTTATTTATTTATTTATTTATTTATTTATTTATATTTATTTATTTGGTTTGTCAATTGCTTACAAGATAATGGGTATAAGTAAAAACATAGTTATGAATACATGGATGCATATGAGAAAAATAAAAGAAACCATAGGACAGGGACGGTAGGCACATTGGTGCGCTTATGCACGCCCCCTACAGACCTCTTAGGAAAGGGGGGAGGTCAATAGTAGACAGTCTAAGGTTAAAGTTTTTGGGGTTTGGGGAAAAAAACCACAGAGTCAGGTAGAATATTCCAGACATTGACCATTCTGTTGCTGAAGTCGTATTTCCTGCCATCAAGTTTGGTGCAATTAACCTTGAGTTTGTATCTATTGTTTGCCCGTGTGTTATTGCGGTTGAAGCTGAAGTATTCATTGACAGGTAGGACATTGCAATGTATGATTTTATATACTATACTTAGATTGAACCGAAGGCGGCGTAATTCTAGGTTTTCTAGGTCTAGAATTTCGAGTCTGGTGGCATAAGGTATTAAGGTATATACAACGAGTAGAGGAGTGGAGAACTCTTCTTGTTAAATATTTCTGGACTTTCTCAACTGTGTTAATATCAGATACATCATGTGAGTTCCAGACTGATGAGCTCTATTCAAGTATAGGTCTAGCAAATGTTTTGTATGCTCTAGTTAGTAGTGTGATATTACCAGAGAAAAAGCTAGGTAGGATTAGGTTAACAACTCTTAATGCCTTTTTGGCTATGTAGTTACAGTGGGCTCTAGCACTTAGATCATTAGAGGTGAGTACTCCAAGGTCCTTTACAGAGCTTGGATCCTCAACAAGGTCTTGACGATTCAGCCTGTATTTTATTTTGTGATTTTTTTTGCCAATATGTAAGACAGAGCATTTGTTTGTTGAGATTTGAAGTTGCCATTAATTTGATCATTCTAATACATAGTCGAGATCTTTTTGAAAGGTAGCAGTATTATTTGTGGTATTGAACAGCTTTACATCATCAGCGAAGAGAACGCAGTTGCTCTTAATATGATCACAGAGGTCATTTATGTAGAGTATGAAGAGAGTTGTTAAGTGAGTTACACGGTCATTAAGTGAATCTGGCTTCCCCCATGGACTTTGCTCGTCAAGTTGCAAAAGGGGATCACATGACACTCCCTCCCCTGGGACACTGAGACCCTTGTAAATGGGATCGACTTCCCTCCAGAAAGCGTGGGTGCTCCAATACTGAAAGTTTGCAGGAGGAGATTGAACGGCCATTTGTCTGGAATGGTATAGCATTTCCTGCTTGAGCAGGGGTTAGACTAGAAGACCTCCAAGGTCCCTTCCGTTATTCTGTAATTCTATCATTCTGTTAGTCTATCCTTCCATCCTTTTTTTTTAAAAAAAGAAGGTTTTTAAGAAGAGAACAATTAATCAGAGTTCATTTTCAGAAATTGTGGATACTTCATCACTGGAGGTTTTTTTTTTTTAGAGGAGATTGGACTATCATTTGTCTGGAATGATGATATAGGATCTCCTACTTGAGCTGTTCTGTTATTCTGTTATTCTATCTTTCCTTCCTTCCTTCCTTCCTTCCTTCCTTCCTTCCTTCCTTCCTTCCTTCCTTCCTTCCTTCCTTCCTTCCTTCTTTCCTTCTCTCCCTCCTTCCTTTATCTTCCTTCCTTCTCTCCCTCCTTCCTTTATCTTCCTTCCTTCTCTCCCCTGGTTCCTTCGACTCCTGCCTCTCTTCCTTCCTCTTCCCTTCTCCTTATTCTTCCTGCCTTCCATCCTTCTCTCCCTCTTCCCTTCCTCTCCTTATCCTCTCTCCCTCCCTTCTTTCCTTCCCATACCATCTTCCTTCCTTCCTTCCTTCCTTCCTTCCCTCCCTCCTTCCTTTTCCTTCCTTCCTTCTCTCCCTGCTTCCTTCCACTCCTGCCTCTCTTCCTTCCTCTTCCCTTCTCCTTATTCTTCCTGCCTTCCATCCTTCTCTCCCTCTTCCTTCCTCTCCTTATCCTCTCTCCCTCCCTTCTTTCCTTCCCATATCATCTTCCTTCCTTCCTTCCTTCCTTCCTTCCTTCCTTCCTTCCTTCCTTCCTTCCTTCCTTCCTTTTTAAAAAAGAAGGTTTTTAACAAGAGAACAATTAATCAGGTGAGTTTATTTTCAGAAGTTATGGACGCTCCATCACTGGGGGGTATTTTTTAGAGGAGATTGGACTACTATTCATCTGGAATGATACAGGATCTGCTGCTTGGGCAGTAGGTTGGACTAGAAGACCTCTAGTGTCACTCCTGACTCTGTTATTCTGTTAAAAACATCCCAGTTGCCAAGCATCCAAATTTTGATTACGTGACCCTGGGGATGAGGCCACGGTTCTAAGGGTGAAAAACAACCACGAGTCCCTTTTTAAAGTGCCATTTTAAATTTGATTGGTCACTAAATGAATGGTTGTAAGTTAAGGACTAACTTAACAATCAATGGAGCTCATATGTGCCTCAGTTGTCATTTTAACTGGTGGAGAGAAATTATTCCTTATCAGATTAAGCAGTGATTAATATCCAAAAATCAAGGTTTGGAATTCAGGGAATTCCTGTTAAGATCATATCAGATCAGGCCAATCCAAAAGTTATCCAGTTTTCTAGTTTTTGGAGGATGACCTAACTATTGCCAAGGCTGTCATGATCCTCCTCCTCCATCCTCCTCCTGCAAGAGGTAGGTTGCTCTTGAATCTGGAGGTTCCACTTTGTTTGGATTTGTTGGCTAACTTCCATTTTGTTCATAATAGCTCCTGGGTTGCAATTGACATCTTTTATATACTGTTTTTTTTTCCTTTTTAATTTGAGTTATAACTGTCACTCCAAACTGTCATTCGCAACCCAGTTCAGTCCAGTGGTTACAACTCCAGGCTACAAAGCGGGAGACCACGAGTTCAAGTCCTGCCTCAGCCATGGAAAGCTGGCTGGGTGACTTTAGGCCAATCACCAGGAGGCTGGGAATTCCGGTCCCGCTTTAGGCATGAAATCTTTGGGCCCAATCCCCCTCTCAGGGTTGTTGTTGTGGGGGAAAATAGGAGGAGGAAGGTGCGTTAGATATGTTGGCTGCCTGGAATTATTTTGTCATTGTACAACAAAATGGATTGCTTTTGCTCCAGGGACAACTGAGAGATGGGAACAGAGGACAAGATAGTGGCAACACTTAAGATATGAGTAGTAAACTTGCCTCCTTTTGACCTGGGCCTGGATAAATTGCACTATGAAGAACAGAGTTCCCAAACTTGGCAACTGTAAGACTTGTGGACTTCAACTCCCAGAATTCCCCAGCCAGGCATTTTAAGTTTAATGTTTAGGGTGGGATATGGAGGCCACCAATCCTGCTACAGACCCTGAAGTCCCCACTTCTTAAAGCTGCTAAGGTTGAGAAACACTGTTCATCTTCTGGAATCCTCCAGAAGTCCATCCATCTTAAAACATTGAGGCTGGAGGATTCTGGGAGTTGAAGTCCATCTTCAAGCAAGTGGAGGATTCTAAGAATTGAAGTCCATTCATCTTAAAACATGGCGGCTGGAAGATTCTGGAAGCTAAAGTCCATCCATCTTAAAACATGGCGGCTGGAGAATTCTGGGAGCTGAAGTCCATCCATCTTAAAACATGGCGGCTGGAAGATTCTGGAAGCTAAAGTCCATCCATCTTAAAACATGGCGGCTGGAAGATTCTGGAAGCTAAAGTCCATCCATCTTAAAACATGGCAGCTGGAGGAATCTGGGAGCTGAAGTCCATCCATCTTAAAACATGGCGGCTGGAAGATCCTGGAAGCTGAAGTCCATCCATCTTAAAACATGGCGGCTGGAGGATTCTGGGAGTTGAAATCCATCTTCAAGCTAGAGGAAGATTCTAAGAATTGAAGTCCATCCATCTTAAAACATGGTAGCTGAAGAATTCTGGGATCTGAAGTCCACCCCTCTTAAAACATGGCGGCTGGAGGATTCTGAGAGTTGAAATCCATCTTCAAGCAAGTGGAAGATTCTAAGAATTGAAGTCCATTCATCTTAAATCATGGCGGCTGGAAGATTCTGGAAGCTGAAGTCCATCTTCAAACAAGTGGAGGATTCTGGGAATTGAAGTCCATCCATCTTAAAACATGGTGGCTGGAGTATTCTGGGATCTGAAGTCCATCCATCTTAAAACATGGGAGTTGAAGTCCATCCCTCTTAAAACATGGCGGCTGGAGGATTCTGGGAGTTGAAATCCATCTTCAAGCAAGTGGAAGATTCTAAGAATTGAAGTCCATCCATCTTAAAACATGGTAGCTGAAGAATTCTGGGATCTGAAGTCCATCCCATCTTAAAACATGGGAGTTGAAGTCCACCCCTCTTAAAACATGGCGGCTGGAGGATTCTGGGAGTTGAAATCCATCTTCAAGCAAGTGGAAGATTCTAAGAATTGAAGTCCATTCATCTTAAATCATGGCGGCTTGAAGATTCTGGAAGCTGAAGTTCATCTTCAAACAAGTGGAGGATTCTGGGAATTGAAGTCCATCCATCTTAAAACATGGTGGCTGGAGAATTCTGGGATCTGAAGTCCATCCATCTTAAAACATGGGAGTTGAAGTCCACTCCTCTTAAAACATGGCGGCTGGAGGATTCTGGGAGTTGAAATCCATCTTCAAACAAGTGGAGGATTCTAAGAATTGAAGTCCATTCATCTTAAAACATGGCAGCTGGAAGATTCTGGAAGCTAAAGTCCATCCATCTTAAAACATGGCGGCTGGAGAATTCTGGGAGCTGAAGTCCATCCATTTTGAAACATGGCAGCTGGAGAATTCTGGAAGCTAAAGTCCATCCATCTTAAAACATGGCAGCTGGAGAATTCTGGGAGCTGAAGTCCAGCCATTTTGAAACATGGCAGCTGGAGAATTCTGGGAGCTGAAGTCCATCCATTTTGAAACATGGCAGCTGGAGAATTCTGGAAGCTAAAGTCCATCCATCTTAAAACCTGGCAGCTGGAGAATTCTGGGAGCTGAAGTCCATCCATTTTGAAACATGGCGGCTGGAAGATTCTGGAAGCCAAAGTCCATCCATCTTGAAATATGGCAGCTTGAAGATTCTGGAAGCTGAAGTCCATCCATTTTGAAACATGGCAGCTAGAGAATTCTGGGAATTGAGCTCCATCCATCTACTGAAATGGAGAAACTCTGGGCCTGGAGAAGCAGCCGCGCCTTCTGGACACGATGAGGTTTGGCCACGGGGGTGGTGGTGGGGGGAGGGGGTCCTTGCTCAGCCCATTTCGCAAGCCCGTGCAAAATGCAGGAAGGCTGACGTCCAACAGGCAGTGTGAAATTGCACGCTGTATCGGCATCTCAGCTCCTTGGGCCGGAGGAATGCGGAGCAGGGCCAGGAACCGAGACCCTGGAAGGCTGCCTTGAATTTGGGAGGCCGCCGGCTTCTGGTTACAAAGGCCTTTGGATCCCTTGGCAGTGGAGGCTGGCGAAGGAGAGCCAAGAGGAAGCAGAAGGCGAAGGAACCAGGAGCGTTTTGCTGAGCCAGTCGATCGTCAGAAACTCCTCAGATGAGCCAGCAAGAAGAGAACCGGGTGGGGCCAGTCTAGAGAAAAGGAGGACCAGCGGGGACAGGATAGCAGTGCTCCAATATTTGAGGGGCTGCCCCAGAGAAGAAGAGGGAGTCAAGCTATTCTCCAAAGCTAAAGAAAGAAAGAAAGAAAGAAAGAAAGAAAGAAAGAAAGAAAGAAAGAAAGAAAGAAAGAGAAGGAAGGAAGGAAGGAAGGAGGGGAAGGAAGGAAGGAAGGAAAGAAAGAAAGAAAGAAAGAAAGAAAGAAAGAAAGAAAGAAAGAAAGAAAGAAAGAAAGAAAGAAAGAAAGAAAGAAAGAAAGAAAGAAAAAGTCTCAGCAAACTAGGGATGGACAGAAGACATGTCTAGTTTGATGAAAAGAAGGACCAGGGGAGACAGGAGAGCATCTTCCAATATTTGAGGGGCTGCCCCAAACGAGAAGAGGGGGTCAAGCTCTTCTCCAGAGCACCAAAGAAGGCAGGACAAGAAGCAAAGGATGGAAACTGAGCAAGGAGAGAAGCAACCTAGAACCAAGGAGGAATTTCCTAACAGGGAGGACAATGAACCAGTGGAACTGCTTGCCACCAGAAGCGGTGGGGCTGAGCACTTGTTCCCTGCCTCCCCACCTCCCCCCACCCTCCCACCCCGCAGGTTTCCTGCATTTCTTGGCTCTGTCAGGCGAAGCGCCCCATGAAAGTCCTTGGGGAGAAAGCTTTGGGGAGCTGGAGAATTTGGGGAGTGCGGAGAGACGGGAGGAACGAACTGGTGGGACAATAGGAGGAGCCGCTCCAGTGTAATCCTTTCGAAGACGGAGACACGCCTTGCGCAGACAGAAGGCTTAAGAGGGGTGCGGGGAACAAACCTCCCTGGCAGGAAAGGGGGCAGGGGGAGGGGGTGGAGGAGAGGCTGAGGAAGAGGAGGAGGAGGAAGGAGGGGAGAGGAGGAGGAGGGGAAAGAGAAGAATAGGAAAAAGGGAAGGGGAAAGGCAAAGGAAATAGGAGAAGAACAGGAGACGGAGAAGGAGGAAGAAGAGAAGGAGGAGGAGGAGGAGGAGAATAAGAGGAGAAGGGGAAAGATACCTTCCTTCCTTCCTTCTTGCAGCTTCTTCCTTCCTTTTCCTTTCTTTTCATTCTATCTTCCTTCCTTCTTGCATCTTCCTCCTTTCCCTTTCTTATTCCACCTCTCCTTCCTTCCTTCCTTCCTTCCTTCCTTCCTTCCTTCCTTCCTTCCTTCCTTCCTTTCCCTTTCTTTTCATTCCATCTTCCTTCCTTCTTGCAACTTCTTCCTTTCCCTTTCTTATTCCACCTCCTTCCTTCCTTCTTTCCTTCCTTCCTTCCTTCCTTCCTTCCTTCCTTTCCCCTTTCTTTTTCATTCCATCTTCCTTTCTTCTTGACAACTTCTTCCTTTCCCTTTCTTATTCCACCTCCTTCCTTCCTTCCTTCTTTCCTTCCTTCCTTCCTTCCTTCCTTCCTTCCTTCCTTCCTTCCTTTCCCTTTCTTTTCATTCCATCTTCCTTCCTTCTTGCATCTTCCTCCTTTCCCTTTCTTATTCCTTCACTTCCTTCCTTCCTTCCTTAATTCCTTCCTTCCTTCCTTCCTTCCTTCCTTCCTTCCTTCCTTCCTTCCTTTCCCTTTCTTTTCATTCCATCTTCCTTCCTTCTTGCATCTTCCTCCTTTCCCTTTCTTATTCCACCTCCTTCCTTTCCTTCTTTCCTTCCTTCCTTCCTTCCTTCCTTCCTTCCTTCCTTCCTTCCTTCCTTCCTTCCTTCCTTTCCCTTTCTTTTCATTCCATCTTCCTTCCTTCTTGCAACTTCTTCCTTTCCCTTTCTTATTCCACCTCCTTCCCTTCCTTCTTTCCTTCCTTCCTTCCTTCCTTCCTTCCTTCCTTCCTTCCTTCCTTCCTTTCCCTTTCTTTTCATTCCATCTTCCTTTCTTCTTGCAACTTCTTCCTTTCCTTTCTTATTCCACCTCCTTCCTTCCTTCCTTCTTTCCTTCCTTCCTTCCTTCCTTCCTTCCTTCCTTCCTTCCTTCCTTCCTTTCCCTTTCTTTTCATTCCATCTTCCTTCCTTCTTGCATCTTCCTCCTTTCCCTTTCTTATTCCACTTCCTTCCTTCCTTCCTTAATTCCTTCCTTCTTGCAGTTTCTTCCTTCCTTTCCCTTTCTTTTCATTCCATCTTCCTTCCTTCTTGCAACTTCTTCCTTTCCCTTTCTTATTCCCCTTCCTTCCTTCCTTCCTTCCTTCCTTCCTTCCTTCCTTCCTTCCTTCCTTCTTTCCTTCTCCTGACAGCCAAGGGAGGGGAGGAGAGAAAAGGAAAGGAGAAAAGGGGAGGGACAAAAAATAAATAAAACACAGCAGGTGCAACCTGCGCAAACCCCCTCTTAATCCCCCCTCCTCTCCCCCCGCGTCTCCCCCTTTTCCAGGGAGTCTGGCTGTCGTTTCCGAAAAGGGAGTGGCTGATCTGTAAACATCTCTCCCTCCTCACCCGATGTGGGAGGGGAGGGGATATAATTACCTACCTGGGTGCACCAGCCTTTGATCCCGAGGGGTGTGTGTGTGTTTTGTGGACTGGGGACTGTGGTTTGCGTGGGGTCCCAGGGAGAAGCTGATGGGCAAGGCTGAGAGGGAGGTTTCCCTCCCTCCCTCCCTCCCTCCCCAGCCCAGGAGTTGGCTTTCTCGCACCCACATTCCGACACTAGGAGGGGAGCCAAGCCCCCCCGCCCCCCCAGAACCCCCCCGGGAAAGGAACTCGGCCAGGGCTGGGCTGGCACTCTTCAGGGGGCAGCTTTTGCCAAGCCAGCATCCTGATTTTCACACACACACACACACACACACACACGCACACCTTGATTTAAAGGGGGCTCCTAAGGGAAGGTCTCGCTAAAAGGGGGAAGAGGGGAAGAAACGGAGAAGTTCCTGACCAGAGAAAGCAAAGAAGAAGGTGTCAACCGTCATTTCTGCCCTCCAGATATAGTAACCCCGCTCCTTCTGGTTATCGGACAGTAGACAGTGCATGTAAAATCTTCCTTTTCCTTCTCCTCCTCCTCTCCACAAACCTCCCTCCCTTCTAGCACTGATGATGTTCCCTAGTTGGGTCATGAAACGTCTGCAAGAAAACCACCAGGGCCAGAGACCACCAAGGAACTCACTGATATTGTCCTCCTCCTCCTCCTCCTCCTCCTCCCTCTTCTCAACAAACCCCCTCCCTTCCAGCACTGATGACATTCCCTAGTTGGGTCATGAAACGTCTGCAAGAAAACCACCAGGGCCAGAGAATATCAATGACCCTTCAAGTGTTTGGCTTAATTTAGCCCAACTCTTGTCTTGAGTTATATAGTTTTAACTAAAGATGAGATTGATAGATTGTTCAATCAATCAATACATTGATTGATAGGTAATTGTAGATAGACAGATAGACAGACAGATAATGTGAACATGATTGTGATGATAGATAAGTAGACAGACACAGAAAACAGGATGAAAACGGACAGATAGGCAGATAGATTGCAGTAGAAAGATAATTGCAAGATAGCAATTAGCGAGACAAACACAGATAACAGATGACAGAAGGATTGGTAGGTAGAAATAGATAGTCATATAGAGAGAGATAGTCATACATGACAGATCAATAGATGGTGATAGTGATAAATGTATAGATAGAGTAGATAGTAGGTGGTAGGTTGGTAAGTGGATTGATAGAGATAGACAGAGATAGATGATAGATATATAGTCATAAATAGAGATAGTAATAGACAGATGGTATAGATAGATGGATAGATAGATTAAAGAGAGAGAGATTGCAATGGAGAGATGATAGCAACGAGAGAAACAAACAACAGATGACAGATGGATGGATGGATTGGTAGATAGATAGATAGATAGATAGATAGATAGATAGATGGATGGATGGATGGATATGGATGGATAGAGATAGATAGATAGATAGATAGATAGATAGATAGATAGATAGATAGATAGATAGATAGATAGATGGATATGGATGGATAGAGATAGATAGATAGATAGATAGATAGATAGATAGATAGATAGATAGATAGATAGATGGATGGATGGATAGATGGATATGGATGGATAGATATGGATGGATGGATGGATAGATAGATAGATAGATAGATAGATAGGATAGATGGATAGATTGATATGGATAGATAGAGATGGATAGATAGATAGATAGATAGATAGATAGATAGATAGATAGATAGAATAGGATAGATAGATAGGATAGATGGATAGATTGATATGGATGGATAGATAGATATGGATGGATAGATAGAGATGGATAGATAGATAGATAGATAGATAGATAGAGTCATACATGATAGATAAATCAATAGATAGTGATAGTGATAAATACAGATAGATGATAGATAATAATAGACAGAGAAATAGATACCCAAAGACAGATCAAAAGCTTTCAAGATTTATCTAACGCAAGAAGGAAAAAAAGACACCCCCCGGAAGGAAATCCGCCCCCCCATTTCTGGCCAAGGGACCCAAATGCCAACGGGGGTGGAACCAACCAACCCCCTACAAACAGACCTACACTTTCCAGAAGTTTTACCCTCTATGAAAACCATCTTTTCACGGACTTTTGTCCCGTGATAAGAAGTCACATGATTTTCCCCCTTTTTGCGACCTCCCGACCAGCCAAGCCCGCGGGGAAGCCCGGCTCACTTAACAACAACGTGACTCACTTAAAAACGGCAGCGATTCGCTTCACAACAGTGGCGAGAACGGTCACAAAATGGGCCCAAATTCACGTAAGGATAGTGGATCTCACTCAGCAATGGGAATTTGGGGCTCGGTTGTGGTCGTAACTTAGATCGAGGGCGGCTTCCAAGGCCCAGAACCTTGAGAACGGAGGGAGAGGACCCCCCAAAATAAAAATAAAAATAATAAACAAATCTGCAGGTGAGTTTTTAACATGTCTGCCCCCCGTGTTCTGCATTCTGAGCTTGGGCTGGCATGGCCTCTGCAAATGCTCCAGTCCAATTTCCTCACCCGGAAATATTTTGCAAACCTCTGTCTCAAACTTCACAACTCTCAAACTTTACAACTCTCAAACTTCACAACTCTCAAACTTCACAACAGCGGGGAGGTTACAGTAGGCACCCCCGATATCCAGAGAGGCGATTAAAAGGCTGCAAACAGCACCACACATTTCCACGAAGGAGCTCATAAAGAAGCTAAGTACTGTGTTTCCCCGAAAATAAGACCCTGTCTTATATACTGTATATATATATTTTGCCACCAAAAAAGGCACCAGGTCTTATTTTCGGGGGACGTCCTCCACCGATTAACCTCACTTGCGCGTGTCTCCTCCACTCCCCTCCCGCCTCCTTTTTGCTGTCAGAGGCCTTCAGAAACGACTTCTTCTGAGGCCTGAAGGCCTCTGCATCCCATAATAGAGCTCAGGATCGATCCTGAGCTTTGTTCTCAGCTCCAGAGGCCTTCAGGAAAGCCTTGCCAGCCTTGGCCGGCGGCAGAAGAAACGGGCCGGCCAGGCAGGTGTTGGGGTGTGCGAGGCCTGGCTACACCTGTCCAAAGGTAAGCAGTAGGGCGGCTCCACCCCCCCATCCTTATCCTAGTTTAATTTCTACCTGTCCACTCTGGAGTGGGCAGGATCTTAGTTAGGGCTTATTTTGAGGGGTAGGGCTTATATTGGGCACACGTGTGAAAATTAACCTAGGACTTACTTTCAGGGTAGGTTGTATTTTCGGGGAAACAGGGTACTTGACTTATGACCATAATGGAGCCCAAAATTTCTGTCACTGAGCGAGGCAGTCGTTCAGTGAGTTTTGCCACATTTTTACCTTTCCTGCCCATTTTCTTGTTAAGGGAACCACTGCAGCAGATCAATGAGTGCCCCGGTTGTTATAAGTGAGTCTGGCTTTTCCCATCGACTGCTTGCCAGAAAATCACAAAAGGGGATCATCGCGTGATCTTGGGACACTGCAACTGTCATAAGTCCATGCCAGTTGCCAAGCTTCTGAATTTGGATCAGGTGACCACCGGGATGCTGCTGTGGACATTAAGTGTGAGAAATGGTCATAAGTCCCCTTTTTTCAGTGCCGTTGTAACTTTGGACGGGTGACTTAATGAACTATTTTAAGCTGAGAGTACCTGTCTATTTCCTTCTTTTCGCTCTTCTCTGCTTTCCAAAATCCAGCATATTAGTTTTTTTGAAAAGTGACATTTTCCAAGCCGGAACAGAATTTAGGTATTTGAGGTGCAACTTTTCCAAATTATATTCAGCATTATTTCATCCAGGCACGATTTACTGATGTTGCTTCCTAGAGGGCCATCTGTCCAAACAGATTGAAAAAAAACCGATCATTGAAAATTCAGGCTCCTGTCAGATTTAATTACTGTGCACCAGGATGGTTTTTTGGGGGGTGGGGGTGGGGGTGGGGTGGGGCAACATTCTTTGGGGTTTGACTTTGACAGGTTTAGCACCTGAGCTTCCTTTCAGATTGAGGTTTTATTGGTAAGTTTTCAAGTGGCTTTTAGAAAAAGCTCTATGGGACTTTTTACAGTAGAAACATTGTTTGTTGGAGTGTGATATCATCTGAATGCAGCAACGGTGTTGTGTTATCCTGCCTTGAGAATTTATGGGAAACTCACCAGTATAAATGCTCAGGAAGCATAATATCCATCCATCCATCCATCCATCTTTATATTTATATTTATCTGTCTCTCTCTCTCTTTCTCTCTCTCTACTTAGCTACCTATCAACCATCTATCACCTATCTATCCATGTATCCACGTATCTATCTATCTATCTATCATCTATCTATACCTATTATCTACCTACCTACCTACCTACCTATTATCTCTCTATATTTACTTAGCTATCTACTATCTATCACCTATCCATCTATCTACCTATTATCTTTCTACCTATTATCTACCTACCTACCTACCTATTATCTATCTATCTACCTCCCTCCCTACCTCCATCCACCTACCAAACTACCATCTATCTGGCTGTCTAACTGTCAGAAAATTCCTCCTTATTTCCAGATTGAATCTCTCCTTGTTCACTTTCCATCCATTCTTCCTTGTCTGGCCTTCGGGTGCTTTGGAGAATAGCTTGATCCCTTCCTCCTCTCTGGGGCATCCCCTCAAATATTGGAAGATGCTCTCCTGTCTCCCCTGGTCCTTCTCTTCCCTAGACTAGCCAGGCCCAGTTCCTGCAACCGTCCATTGTATGTTTAAGCATACAGTCCCCTCATCTTCCTGGTTGCTCTTCTCTGCCCTTTTTCTAGAGTTTTAACATCTTTTTATAGTGTGGTGACCAAAACTGGATGCAGTACTCTAGGTGTGGCCTTACTAAAGCTTTACAGAGTGGTATTAGTACCTCCCTTGATCTCGATTGAATCCCTCTGTTAATGCAACGTATTATTGTATTGGCTTTTTTGGCTGCTGCTGCACACGGCTGGCTCCTATGTAGCTGGTTGTCCACTCAGATTCCAAGATTCCTCTTCCAGTTCCTGCTATTGAGTCCTGGTTTCACCCAGTCTGTATGTGTCTTTTTGGGGTTTTCTTGCGTAAGTGCAGGACTTTCCTTTTCTTTTAATCAGTGGGGGAAACATGTTGTGTGATTGCAATTCTCCAAAAGCATTGTTTGATTTAATTTTAATATAAATTTTAATTGTCTGATTTAAGCACTGTTTGATTAATTTTGCACCAGGGAGAAAAGTCTTGAATTGTGGGTGCTTGGCTGGAGTGGGCTTTGCTGAGGGGGGGGGGTCCCTTCCCTCTGCCAGGGGTGGTGGTGGTGGTGGGGTTGGACTAGATGACCCACAAGGTCCCTTCCAATTCCGATTATCTGTAAGATTCATCTGCTGACCCCTGCTGAAGCCTGAACCTATGTATCCATCTTGCAATAACGCCCCCCGACCCCCCACCCACGCCATTAAGGCACCCCCACCCCCCAAAAAAAGGCTTGGAAAGATCCAGAGGCCCGCTAGGGGGCGCCCTAAGGCACTAACAACACCTCGGAGGGCGCCAGGTTGCAAAAGGGCGCTTGCCCCCTTTTTGCCCTATTGCAACGGGGAGGAAGGCAAGTCTGGACTTGCAAATCCGGACACGTCACGGGCTGCAACCACCCCGGCGCCCAGCAGGGGGCAGCAGAGAGAAACGCGCCCTCTAGGGTTGCTGTGCCGAAAAACAAAAACCCACCTTTTCTTTTTGCATCAAAATTTTTGCAAAATTGCATTCCTCGAACCCGTTATTATTATTATTATTATTATTTTTGCAACCCAAGGACCTCCAGCTGGGTTTGGCACAGCCTCTCCCAGAATTCCCAGCGGGCCGGCTGAGGATTCTGGGAATTCCCACAGGCAGAAACTTGCAGAAGAGAAGCCAGGTTGGGGAGCGCGTCGTCTCTTCGCTTTTGCAAGCCCGGGGGTTGGGGGCGGGGGGCGGCGGCGGCAGGGTCTGAACTGCGGGCGGAGGGAGCTGGGGAGGGGGTTCCCTCCTGCAGCCCGCAAACCCCGAATCCTGGCTTGTTTTTCCCCAGAGGAGAGGGGCGGGGGCTGAACCTGGAATGCTCCAATTGCCCGGGTCTCGGCCTTTCGTTGGGGTAGGAATTGGGGTGCGGGGAGGGATGCCTGAGGGGGGGCGGCTTTCAAGGCCTCCTTTGAAAGCCCCCAATTCCTTCTAAAATGGCCAATGGTGGTTTGGTCCTGTGCTTGGTGTTGCTGGTGTGGGGAGGGGCTGGGAGAATAAATAGAGGAGGGGGTTCCCTTCCCTTCCCTCTTCTTTTCTTTTCTTTTCTTTTCTCTTCTCTTCTCCTCTCCTCTCCTTTCCTTTCCTTTCCTTTCCTTTGTCTCTTCTTCTTTCCTGGGGGGCTGGAGGAGCAGAAACGTGGCTCCCTCTCACTCAGCCCCCTTTTTCTTTCTTCCCCTCCCTTCTTCATCCTTTTCTTCCTCTTCCCCTTCCTTCTTCCTTTCCTTTCCCACCTCCTTTCTTCCCCCCGTCCTGTCCTTTCCCCCTTGCTCTTGTTCCGTCCTCTCCTTTCCCTCCTTCTCATTCCCCTTGTCTTTCCTCCTCATTTCCTCTCTCCTTTAATTCCCATTTCCTTTCCTCTGTCCATCCTCCTCATCTCCTTTTGCCTTCCGCTTTTTTTTTATAATTTTTTTTTATTTTTTAATAACAAGATAAACATAAACATACAACAAAAAACATAAAAATATCCTTCTTCATGAATTTACGTACAGTGCATCGATTAGTTTACCACTTTTTTTTGTGCATCCGTTTCCTAGGCACTAGTATAATTATATTACATAATAGCTCATATTGTCAATCAATAATTGTATAACCTAATATCACTAAAAAAATAATTTATCTATAATTTTGTTAATTCATATTTTAACGAGATAACTATAGTTTACTTAATTTATTTTGCAATGAATCATAAGATCATACCAAATCTATCTTGATAATGTTTTATAAAGATAATATCAAGGGAAAAAAAAGCCTTCCGCTTTTCTTTCCCTCCTTCCCTTCTTTCTTTCCCTCCTTCCCACCTATTTCCTTCCTTCCCCTCCCCTCTCCATTTTCCTCCCTCCCTTTTTCCTCCCTCCTTCCCTTTCTCCCCCTTCCTTCCTTCCTTCCTTCTCTCTCTCCTTCCTCTCTTCCCTCTCTCCCTTCCTTCTTTCTTTCTCTCTCTCTCCTTCCTCTCTCCCTTCCTTCCCCTCCTCCTCCCCTTCTTCTCATTCCCATCTTCCCTCTCCTGTCCAGTGTTGGCATAAAGGCCCAGATAATAATTATGAAACCAGAATGAGTAAAGTCGCATTCAGTCAAAAAGCGAATTAGCATCAATGTCTAAAATACACAACCTTCGTGTAATATTCATTCGCGGAATAACATCCAGCCCGTTGCAAACGAAAGGTTTTTCAAAGTTCAGTTTTACCTTGTTATGTGTGGAAATATCTCCCCACTAACCCTAACACACACACACACACACACACACACACACACACACACACACACACACACAGAGCGAGAGATCCCTGGACCAGAGCATCCCTGAAAACGTCTTACCAATTATTTTTTTCCACTGAATTCGCCCGCACTAGAGAGTAACCTGCTGTGTGAAGCGCGTAACCTAGTTAGTTCAAAGTCTAGGTTCTGCCTTTGCAAAGGCAACGGGTCTCGGTGGCTTGTAGAAACCCCAAATGTTGGTCCCCGTAGTTCTGTTTTGTTTCCTGGGTGCCTTTGAAAACTGCTTAGGTGGGGGTTGGACTAGATGACCTACAAGGTCCCTTCCAACTCTGATGACCTGTATCTGTAACCTCGGAAGCCTTTTAATTTTTTTTTTCTTTCTTTCATCTTCTCCCTGTGAGGAAATGGCGTGGAACTGGAGATCTGCAGATCCCAGGGGGGGAAAAAAAAGGGGGAAAAAACGGGATTTAATTGGTCGAACTTAATTGCAGGTTCGTGGATCCCCCCGGCCGTTTTTCGTGGACGGAGAGCTTTTATCGTTCCGGCATGTCGCAGGGATCCCAGACGAGGGAATATGTTCCTCCCGAGGTCTTTGAGCAGCTGTGGGACATCTTGGACCAGTAAGTGGGACCATGGACCAACCTGTTAAAAATCTCCCCCCGCCCCCCCCCCCTTTTCAGGACAGGTGGTCCTCGACTTATGACCACAATGGGAGAGAACTGGATGGTTCCGTCCAGCGAGATAATCCTAATGCAGTTATTCCTCGACGTACGGCCGCCATTGAGCCCAGGATTTTATGTGGCGAAGTGAGAAGTGCGTTCAGGGAGTTTTTCGCCCCGTTTTACGACGTTCCCTGCCGCATTTGTTGTAAGTGAATCATTGCCGTCGTTCGGTCAGTCATCCCCCGGTTGTTAAGTGACTTAGCTTCTCAGGATCCTGCAACTGTCATAAGTACATGCCAGTTGCCAAGCCTCTGAATTTGGATCACGTGACCAGGGAGATTTTGCTGAAAAAGGGGTGAAATAAATAAGTTGTAATTTTTTTTAATAATAATAAGTTTTTTTTATTATTTTTATACAGTCATTCCACCTTGAGTTGAACAGTGTCTTGTTGTCTGGGTACAACAAGCATCTTTGTTATAGAATAATCAAAATTATAACATCCTTTATTACATATTCTATATATTTCACATAGTAATATCAGCCTATTATGCTAATTAATTATACCATATTAACATAATATTCAACATACTAGTCATCATGTTTATGTATCTCTTTTAGGATATCTTTATTTTATTTCCCTGTTTCTAAATTCCGTTTTTATTATTTAACCATTGATAGAATAAATCCCATACCGTATAATGGTGGTTCAATAGTGGTTAGCGAAATGAACCTGGCCTTTTATCGAAGGCTTCTCAATCCATCCATCAAGCAATCAGAATAGAGCTGGAAGGGACCTTGGAGATCTTCTAGTCCAGCCCCCTGCTCAGAGATGGCCCCCAATTTCTGGAAAAATCTCCCCCCCCCCTCTGGGGGGGGGCAAAGATTTCAGAGCCAGGCCACTTAAATTTTCAGCGCAGCCGATGAAAAGTTCAGAAATTTTGGCAGCTCAGCGTGAATTGGTGCGATTGATGCACCGCTCAAGGGATGTGCGTGGTGGTGTTAAAGCGAGATTACAAGGGATCAGAAGTTGTGAGTTTTAGTTCAGTGGAAGACAGAACAATTTTAAATTCCAGAATGAGCACGTTCCCCTTTTTCCCTAACTGTTTTATGTAACTTAATGCGTAACTTAAAACATTTTAACATCAACTTTCATACGATGGGCAGATAAATTGCATTCTTTTTGTATTGTGCGTAGTGTAATAAGGATAGAAGCGATAGAATTTTTTTAAATCCTCCAAGTTCACATTGCATTATTATTATTATTGTGCATAATGTAATAAGGATACAAGCAATAGAAATTTAAAAAATGCTCTGAATTCATATTGCATTATTATTATTATTGTGCATAATGTAGTATGGATAGAAGCAATAGAAATTTAAAAAAATCCTTTGAATTCACATTGCATTATTATTATTATTATTATTATTATTATTATGCATAGTATAATAAGGATAGAAACAATAGAAATTTAAAAAATCCTTTGAATTCACATTGCATTATTATTATTATTATTATTATTATTATTATTATTATTATTATTATTATTATTATTATTCATGGTGTAATGATAGAAGCAATAGAAATTTTAAAAATGCTCTAAATTCTTCTTAGGTATCCCTCCATTTACAACTGTTTGTTTAGTGACCGAACTTAAAACACTGAAAAAAGTGACAGGACTGTTTTTTTACACTTACGACTGTTGCAGCTCACACATGATCAAAATTTGGACACTTAGCAACTGCCTCTTATTTACGACAGTCGCAGAGTCCCGGGGGGGTGGGGGGTGTCGCGTAATCCCCTTTTGTGACCTTCCAACGAGCAGAGTCAATGGCGGAAACCCTGATTCACTTAACAGCCGCGGCAAGGAAAGTTGCAAAAGGGGGAAGGGAGGCAAAAATTTGCTGTCTCGCTTAGCGATAGAAATGTGGTGCTTGGTTTCGGTCATAAGCCGAGGAGTAGCGGTAACTTGGCCACCATCTCAACTGAGATGGCATCTGGGAGAAACCAGGACTATGCTAGGTTCAACCAGGGAAAATGGGTTTGGTGTCTTCTGCAGGCCGTCCTTGAGTTATGACCGTAATGGGACCCAGAATTATGGCCGTAAGTCATGCTTGTTTATGGAGAATATTGAACATATTTTCACAATTAAAACCACATTTCCACTCATTATAGCGTGTTCGTAAGGGTGTTCACTCACATTGACCTATTCCTAGATGTATAGATTATTACTAAGTATTATTGCAGTTATTTCTACGTTCAATTTAAGGCATATTCACATATTTATTTACATAATTATTTACATAGTTCTACACGGTGTTATTTCGTCTGACCATAACTCCTACTTTTCTTTTCATCTATCTACTTTACATCTACCTTCTAACCCAGAGGTCTCCAAACTTGGCCACTTTGAGACTTGTGGCCTTCAACTCCCAGAATCTCTCAGACAATGAAACTTGTGGACTTCAACTCCCAGAATCCCTCAGCCAGCTGTGTCTGTTTCTTACCCGCCAAAGTGGAGAGAGATTGCAGAGGAAGGGATCACAAGAGAGTAAGCTCTGCTGGCTGAGGAATTCTGGGAGTTGAAGTCCACAAGTCTTAAAGCGGCCAAGTTTGGACACCTGTTCTAACCCGGTTATACCATAGGTTGCAAATCTCATGGTACTCTTGTTTCCTCTCTCTCTTTCAATTCCATCGATAACGGATCCATCTCCGTGCATTCTAAAACCTTTTTTTTATTATCATGGTGTTGGCAGGAATAGTATCACCTTTCCAATTCTGAGCACAGGCAATTCTTGCCGCAGTTATGAGGTGAAAGTATGATATATTGAAATATTTTTTTGCCAGTTTTAATCTCTTAGTCGACCCAATAAAATATATATCATCTCTGGTTTCAGTTCAGTTTTCTGTTTTGTAATTTCTTCCAGCCAATTCTTCATTTTGAGCCGATGTGGCTTAGCTTTAGGGCAGGTCCACCACATATGGGAAAAAGTTCCCTTTTCACGATCACGCTTCCAACCTTGGTTGCTTGCGTTAGGCCCAGCTTTTGTGCAGTGGTCATTAAGTGAATGCATGGGCAGCCACGAGACTGTTTCGGCTGGAAACTGGTCCGTCGTAACTTGGTAAGTTGGCTCAGTGGCTGGTCGTAAGTCGAGAATCCACCCACCTCTTCTCTTTTCCAGGCCTTTGTGTTCCATCCAGCCCATCGACCTGAATTTCCTGGACGGAGGCCCCCAGGACGGCCCCACCAACAAGATTGAGATCAGCATGGATTGCATCCGCATGCAGGACTCGGAGCTGGGAGACCCCATGTGGGTGAGTGGAAGGAGGGGGGAGGGGCAGGGGGGGGACTGGTCAGGGGGGGATCCTTGGGGGCCTCTGAGCTGGGTGGGTTTCCTTGCAGGCGTCTCACGACCCAGCTAGGGAACATCATCCGGGTGAGGAGGGACTGGAGTTGGTGAGGGTTAGCTGGAGTAGCGGGATTGTGAGGTCCTGGTGCTTTGCGAACTTGGTTGCTTCCTGGCATCACCAGTGCTAGAAGGGAGCGGGGTTTACAAGGAGGAGGAAGGAGAGGAGGAGGAAGGAGAGGAGGAGGAAGGTTGTTAAATGAATCTGGCACGGTTGTTAAATGAATCTGGCCTTCCCCCTTGGCTTTGCTTCCGAAGGTCGCCAAAATGGATTCCGGGATCCCATTGCAATCGTCATAAATACGAGTCAGCTTCCAAGTTTCTCAATTCCAGGATCCCCCCCGGAGGGGACGCTGTGACAATTGTAAGGGCAAAAAACCTGTGTCACTTTTTCAGCTGCCATTGCAGCTCCTGTCACTAAATGAACAGTTGTAAGCCAAAGAATGGAATGGAATGAAGAATAGAATAGAAAATACAGTAATACAGGAATAGAATAGAATAGATAGTGGAACGAAGAATGGAGTGGAACAGAACAGAACATAATAGAATAGAATAGAATGAGAGAATAGAATGGTGTAGAACAGAAAAGAGAATAGAATAGAATAGAATAGAATAGAATAGAATAGGAGAGAATAGAATAGAATAGAATAGAATAGGAGAGAACAGAAAAGAGTATAGAATAGAAAAGAGAATAGAATGGATATTGGAATGAAGAATAGAATAGAAATAGAATAGAACAGAATATAGGAATAGAATAGAATTATGAAAGAATGGAATAGAATAGAATAGAAATAGGAATAGAATAAAATAGGAATAGGAATATTCTTTATTGGCCAAGTGTGATTGGACACACAAGGAATTTGTTTTGGTGCAAATGCTCTCAGTGTCCATAAAAGAAATGATGCATTCATCAGGAATCATCAGGTACAATACTTAATAATAGTCATAGGGTACAATAGAATAGAATAGAAGGATAAAAGAATAGAATTTAAATAGAATGGGATGGGATGGAATGGGATAGAGAACAGAATAGAAAATAGAATAGAATATAGGAATAGAATAGAAAACAGAATAGAATAAGAATAGAAAACAACAGAATAGAATAGAATAGAATAGAATATAGGAATAGAATAGAATAGAAAACAGAATAGAATAAGAATAGAAGAGAATAGAATAGAATATAGGAATAGAATAGAATAGAAAACAGAATAGAATAAGAATAGAAGAGAATAGAATAGAATAGAATATAGGAATAGAATAGAATAGAAAACAGAATAGAATAAGAATAGAAAACAATAGAATAGAATAGAATAGAATAGAATAGAATAGAATAGAATAGAATAAGAATAGAAAAAAATAGAATAGAATAGAATAGAATATAGGAATAGAATAGAATAGAATAGAAAACAGAATAGAATAAGAATAGAAGAGAATAGAATAGAATAGAATATAGGAATAGAATAGAATAGAAAACAGAATAGAATAAGAATAGAAAACAATAGAATAGAATAGAATAGAATAGAATGTAGGAATAGAATAGAATAGACATTGGAATGAAGAAAAGACATTGAAACAATAAATAGAAAAGGGAAGAGAAAAGAGAAGAGAAGAGTTGGAAGGGACCTTGGAGGTCTTCTAGTCCAGCCCCCTCCTTAGGTAGGAAACGGTTCTCCAACCTCCCCTTAAAAACTTCCAGTGTTTTTTTTTTATCCGCAACCTTCCTCTCCTGCTGATGGGAGGGGTGGGGTGGGGGTGGTTCAGCCGCTTGGAGATGAGTGTGTGTGTGTGTGTGTGTGTGTGTGTGTCTTCCATCAGTGGAGCATGGGACCTGGCCTTCCCTGGCAACCCCCCCCTCCCCAAACCCGCCCCTCCCCTGCTCCTCCGAGGCGTGTGCAGCGGCCCCTGCGGCGTGTGGCTCTAATCTGCTGTTGACTCAAGAGCGCTCTCCAGGTGTGTGTGTGTGCGTGTGTGTGTGTGTTCATTCTTACACAACTCTGGTGCCTCCTCCGACAAAGTTCCCCCCCCCTCCCCTCCCTCCTTTCATTCATGCACCTCTGGAGGGGTGGGGAGCGGAATCCGTTCCTTGGACGGGGGAAGCGGGGGGGGGGCGCTGAAAAATCTTGCGCAAACAAGGGAAAGTTTATTTTTCTGCCTTTGTGCGTCTCTGTGTGTGTGTGTGTGCGTCTGCGTGCGCGTGTGGGGGTTGTCAAATATCCCTCGACAGGTGTCCGCCCAGCCTCCTTGGGCCCAGGAGGGAGTTGTGTGTTTGCTCTTCCTGCGCGGGAGGGTGGCGCGGCGCATAGCCTCAGGGAAGGGTTTTTGTGTGTGTGTGTGTGTGTGTGCGCGAGCGAGCGCGTGTGTTTGTTGAATCGCAAAGCCAGTCAGCTTCCTCCACCGCCCCCAAGGGCCGCCCCCCCCCCCCTCCACACCTCCTTGTGCCTATAGCCGCGGGGCGCACGGCTGCCTGCCCAACACCTGCCTCCCCTCCTGCCCTGCCTTGTGGCGGGGGGGCGGGTGACCCACGCTTTGGGGCGGGGGGGGAAAGGTGGGGGGGGGGAAGAGGAGGTTGTTCTGCCCCCCCCCCCGAAAAGGAGGGGGTTCTGTGGAAGACGGAGGGATCCGGACCTCGGTTCTGCCTTGGAGACACACACACACACACACACACAGACCCCACGAGGGCAAAAGGGTCAGGGTGGGGTGGGGTGGGGGTGACCGAGAGGTTTTGTTGGGGGGGGGAGTCTGGGGTCTCCATGCACGGGCCCTTTGTGGAATGGGCTGTCTTTGGGGGGGGGGTGCAGCTTGGATTTAAAGACAGACAGACAGACAGACAGACAGACACACACACACCGTCCCTAGAGTTTTCCTCCATGTGGGAAAGCCAAGAAGAGAGGAGAAGATAATAGAGAATAGAATAGATATTGGAATGAAAAATAGAATAGGAATAGAATAGAGAATAGAATAGAATATATAGAAAATAGAATAGAAATAGAAGAGAATATAGAATAAATATAGAAAGAATAGAATATAGAATAGAATAGAATCGGAATAGAATATATAGAATAGAATACAGAATAGGAATAGAATATATAGAATAGAATATAGAATAGAATAGAATGAATATAGACTAGAATATAGAATAGAATAGAATAGAATAGAATAGAATAGAAATAGAATAGAATATAGAATAGAATATAGAATAGGAATAGAATATATAGAATATGAAATAGAATATAGAATAGGAATAGAATAGATAAGAATAGAATATAGAATAGGAATAGAATAGATAAGAATAGAATATAGAATAGGAATAGAATAGAATATAGAATAAAATAAAGAATAGAATATAGAATAGGAATAGAATATGTAGAATAGAATATAGAAGAGGAATAGAATATGTAGAATAGAATATAGAATAGAATATAGAATAGAATATAGAATATAGAATAGAATAGAGAGTAGAGTAAAGTAGAATAGAATAGAATCGAATAGAATTATAGAGTTGGAAGGGACCTTGGAGGTCTTCTAGTCCAACCCGCTGCTCAGGCAGGAAATCCTATCCTATTTCAGACAAATGGTTATCCAACCTCTTAAAGACTTCCAGTGTTGGAGGATTCACTGGACAGTCAACGTGGCCTTTTCTGATCTGGTGGTTTTCTATATTTCTGCTGACGTATTAAACGGAGAGGCAGCCGCTCGTCTTGCACCACCTTAAAAAAGCAACAAGGCTGGAATTAAAACAATGAAAACGAGGGAGACGGGGATTTGGAGACCCGCGCCTCCTTCCAAGGCAAAGGGGAGAAGAGGTGGGCTTTTTCTCCGAACTTGGGGCCCTGCAAAGGCAGGGGACTTCAATTCCCAGAGTCCCCCGCTCTCTGCAGAAAGGGGGATTCTGGGATTTTGAAGTCCAGGCCGTTTGGGGATGGTGGACGGTGAAGTTTGGCTTTGATTCTCCGAGGAATCGCGACTTCCTCTTTTATTCTGTTTCGCCCCCGCGTAGATTACGAATTTGGGAAGTGTTTTTTCCACCTGGAGAGCTCGAAGAGAGTTGGGACTTCAACCCCCCCAGAATTCCCAAAAGCTGGCTGGGGAATTCTGGGAGTTGAAGTCCATCCAGCTTAAAAGTTCTTTTAAAAGTTAACGGTTGACTTAAAAGTAGAAATGCTTCAAAGTCCTTCCCAGTTTTTCTTAGCTGGCCTTGAAAGGCTGACCAGGGTGGCATCAGGACGGGGGACCACAAGGCGATCTCGGGTCGAAAGAATACCGCTTCGAAGACCGCCATCCCCCCAAAAAGACCACCCACCCAAAACCTTCCCATCCTTGTAACAAACCACTCAAAAAGGCAACTCGGCCTACTGCAGGCCATCCTTGACCCACAACGGAGCCCAACATTTCTGCCGCTAAGCAGGACCGTCGTTCAGCAAGCTTTGCCTCATCTTCGACCTTTCTTGCCATCGTGGCGGAGTGAACCCCCTTCGGGGTGGGTGGGTGGGGGGGCGTTAAGCGCATCCCACCGTCGTTCAGCGAGCCCTTGGACTTTCCTTTCGACTTGGCTCGCCCCAAAGGAGCATCCGCGGAAAACCGCAGCCGTCATCAATGACGAGTCGGTCGCCAAGCCTCCGAATTTTGGGTCCGGGGGATGCTGCGACGGTCGTTAAGTGTGGAAAAAAAATGGGTCCTAATGCCCCCTTCTCCCCCCACCCACATGGCAAGTTTTGAACTGTCACTAAACAGGATGCTGCGTGATTTGTATGTCGAGGATGACGGACAATGGCGTCTCGTTTTCCTCCTTGGAAAGTGCAGCAGCCCAAGTATGAAATGTATCTCTCCCACCACCCCCTCCGTCGACTGGGCGTCTGGCCCCCCCCCTGCCCCCTCCCTTCCCCGCTCATCTTCCTGCCACCCCCCCAGGCGTCCTAGCCTGGTTCAACCAGTTTGACTAAATGCCTTTTTGGGGATAAGCTCCACTGTTAAATCAACTCCCGGTTTGATCAAATATGTCTCTCTCTCTCTCTCTCTCTCTCTCTCTTTTTCTCTTCCCCCTTTTATTTTTAAGCCACCGGGCTTGGCATGGGGGGGAAAAGAGGGAGACAGGAAGGGTGAGGGGCACGCTGGCCCCTGGGAGGGATAGAGCGTCCAGATGCGCCCACCAAGACAAGCCCTCCACCCTCGATTTTGTAATTGCGGTCTAGTTTTATATATATATATATATAATAAACGTTTTTTATCTTTCAGTTTCAAAAATACAAACATTTCATTTCTTTTCTCTCTCTCTCAAGCAGTGTGTCATCCGGGCACCAACACCTCTGTGCCACATCCTTCACCATTGATAACGCCATTCAGATAACAGATAATCAGCGTTGGAAGGGACCTTGTAAGGCATCTAGTCTAGCCCCCCCGCCCAAGCAGGAGACCCTCCCTACACCGTTGGTGATCGAGGGCAGTTTAGTCTCTTCTTGAAAGCCTCCAGGGATGAAGCTCCCACAACTTCCGAAGTCAACTTCTGTTCCATTGAATATAGAATAACAAGAATTGGTACTAGGGACCTTGTAAGGCATCTAGTCCAGCCCCCCTGCCCAAGCAGGAGACCCTACACCATTTCTGACATTCTAATCTGTTCTTGAAAGCCTCCAGGGCTGAAGCTCCCACAACTTCTGAGGGCAACTTCTCTTCCATGGGTTGATTGTTCTCACTGTCAGAAAGTTTCTCCTTATTTCCAGGTTGAATCTCTCCTTTGTCAGTTTCCATCCATTGTTCCTTGTCTGGCCTTGGAGAAGAGCTTGACCCCCTTCCTCCTCCTCTCTGGGGCAGCCCCTCAAATATTGCAAGATGGTCTCCTGTCTCCCCTGGTCCTTCTCTTCCCTAGACTAGCCAGGCCCAGTTCCTGCAACCGTCCATCGTATGTTTGAGCCTCCAGTCCCCTCATCCTCCTGGTTGCTCTTCTCTGCACTTTTTCTAGAGTCTCAACATCTCAGCAGTACAAACATTTCATTTTTTTCTCAAGCAGTGGCCACATCCTTCACCACTGGTAATGCCATTCCCATTTAATATTATTTCTCTAAGCTTAAAGAGTTGGCATAAAACACCTAAACATTATACAGCTCTTCTGGTGATAATATCTGACTAGCATTACATCTCATTGTTCTCATCATATTTATATTGACACCATCTTATTTGTATCTCTGTCTTACTTTATTTTGTATTCTCTTTTATTCTTCCTCGTTTCCAAATTCCCTTTTTTAAATTCTCGTAACCATCGATAAAAGGGGTGGGAAATGATTGATCAGTGGGAGATTTGAGGGGGCTCCAACAATGGGAGGTTTTTGAGAAAAGATTGGACAGCTGTTATTCCCAGATGGGATAAGGTCTCCTGCCTGGGCAGGGGGTTGGTCTAGAAGGCCTCTGAGGTCCCCTTTAGCCCTAGGATTCTATAACCTTGGGCAGGGGCTAGACTAGAAGGCCTCTGAGGTCCCTTTCAGCCATAGGATTCTGTGAGTTGGACCAGAGAGAGTTGGACTGGAAGACCTCCAGGGTTCCCTTCTAATTCGATGATCTCGGATGGGGGTTGGTCTAGAAGGCCTCTAAGATCCCTTCCAAACCGTACAGTTCTATGATGGGCAGGGGGCTGGTCTAGAGGATCTCCAAGGTCCCAGCCTCAATGAGTGTATGTGTGTGTGTGTGTGTATGTGTACACACACACATGCATACGTGTGTGTGTGTGTGTGTGTGTGTGTGTGTGTGTGTGTGAAAAATCTCGGGGTAGCAGGAGAGGCAGGCGTTTCCCACGGAAAGCTGCTGTTTTTCAGTCCCGGGATTTTGCAACCCGAATTGGGTTCCCGGGTTCATCCCCCTCCCCTCCCCTCGCCCTCCCCTCCCCTCTCTCTGGCACCTGGAAGGCTGCGAGGACACAACCCACAACCCACACGTGTTCCTGGCTGGGAAGAAAGAGGCAGCTCCGTGGTGCCTTCAAAGCGCAGCGTGAACATTTAATTAAAGAGGATTTCCATCTCAGCGCCGGAAGCGTTTTTGGGGTGCTTTGGCCCCCCCTGGGCTTGGAAGGGGAGCAAAGGGTTGTTGCAACAACAACAATAACAACAACAACCAGCACCAGCAGCACCAGCAGCAGCGTGCCAAAACGCCGGGCTGCGCTTTGGTTGCTCTGACAGCCTTTCCATTCCCAGCGTTGGAGGCTGTTGGGTCGAGGTTTGCTCAGCCCTGCATGATCCGGCGCATGAAACGTGCCAATTGGGCAGTTTGGTCTAGTGGTTAAGGCATTGACTTCGAAAGCGGGAGACGAGTTCTAGTCCCGCCTTAGGCATGAAAGGCGGCTGGGTGACTTTGGACCAATCACCAGGAGACCGTGAGTTCTAGTCCCGCCTTAGGCATGAAAGGCAGCTGGGTGACTTTGGGCCAATCACCAGGAGACGGTGAGTTCTAGTCCCGCCTTAGGCAGGAAAGGCAGCTGGGTGACTTTGGGCCAATCACCAGGAGACGGAGAGTTCTAGTCCCGCCTTAGGCATGAAAGGCAGCTGGGTGACTTTGGGCCAATCACCAGGAGACGGTGAGTTCTAGTCCCGCCTTAGGCATGAAAGGCAGCTGGGTGACTTTGGGCCAATCACCAGGAGACGGAGAGTTCTAGTCCCGCCTTAGGCATGAAAGGCAGCTGGGTGACTTTGGGCCAATCACCAGGAGACGGTGAGTTCTAGTCCCACCTTAGGCATGAAAGGCAGCTGGGTGACTTTGGGCCAATCACCAGGAGACGGGAGTTCTAGTCCCGCCTTAGGCAGGAAAGGCAGCTGGGTGACTTTGGGCCAATCACCAGGAGACGGGGAGTTCTAGTCCCGCCTTAGGCATGAAAGACAGCTGGGTGACTTTGGGCCAATCACCAGGAGACGGGGAGTTCTAGTCCCGCCTTAGGCAGGAAAGGCAGCTGGGTGACTTTGGGCCAATCACCAGGAGACGGAGAGTTCTAGTCCCGCCTTAGGCATGAAAGCCGACGGGGTGACTTGTTGCAATGGTCGTAAGTGTGAAAATGGCCCTCAGTCGCTTTTTCTCGGTGCCGCTGTAACTTCCAACGGTCGCTAAGTTAAACGGTTATAATAAGTCCAGGACTGGCCTCACCAAATCCATCGGGGGGGCCTGCCAGGATTCGAAGACGCGACGGAAATGGATATGATGAGTGCAGGCAAAACCATTTTTTTTTTTTACATCTGTATGGGTGTGTGTGTGAGCGTGCGTGTGCAAAAATACCCACCCCTGATAATAATTGCGCTGAGTTCAAGAGACGCCCCTAAGTAGCAAGGCGAGGTGGGGACTTCCCTTCCGGGTGACACCGAGGTTTTCCTTCTGGGAAAAGGCAGCGAGGATTTGCATGCCGCAAAACGACAGTCGCACACTCTCTCTCCAGCACAACCTGGGTTTTCTCCCCGTTGGATGCCCCGCCGAGATTTTTTTGGTGGTCTCCCGTTTTCCAGGATTCCCAATTTGGGGGAGGCTGTTGGGAGCCCTTGGGGTGGGGTTGGAAGGCAGAGGGGGGTGCCTTCTGTTTCCTGGCGCCTTCTTCACGTGTGCAAAATCGGGGTTGTTGTGGCTTCGACGAGGAAGGTTTGGAAACGGGGATTCCGCCAAGCCCCCCGAAAAGATATGCTGGCTTGCAAAATAAATCCCCCTTCCTGGTTGGAGTCTTCGGAGAACCAGATGTGCGGAGCGGGAGGGGGGGAGGGTTGACTTGCAAAAAGGAGGAGTTTGTAATGGGTTGTGTGGGAAAAACAACAACACAACCCCCGTTTTGGAGCAGTGTAGCACAAATCTTGGCAGCTTGAAGAGCCGATTCAATTCCCTGGAATCCCCCAGCTAGCATGCGTGGACTTCAATTCCCAGAATCCCCCCAGCATGAGACATGGACTTCAACACCCCCGGAATCCCCCAGCTAGCATGCTTGGACTTCAACACCCAGAATTCCCCCAGCATGAGACGTGGACTTCAACAATCCCAGAATCCCCCAGCTAGCATGCATGGACTTCAACAATCCCAGAATCCCCCAGCCAGCATGTGTGGACTTCAATTCCCAGAATCCTCCCAGCATGAGACATGGACTTCAACAATCCCAGAATCCCCCAGCCAGCATGCGTGGACTTCAATTCCCAGAATCCCCTAGAATGAGACGTGGACTTCAACACCCCCAGAATCCCCAGCCAGCATGTGTGGACTTCAATTCCCAGAATTCCCCCAGCATGAGACGTGGACTTCAACAATCCCAGAATCCCCAGCCAGCATACTTGGACTTCAGTTCCCAGAATTCCCCAGCATGAGACGTGGACTTCAACAATCCCAGAATCCCCAGCTAGCATGCTTGGACTTCAATTCCCAGAATCCCCCAGCATGAGACGTGGACTTCAACACCCCGGAATCCCCAGCTAGCATGCGTGGACTTAAACTCCCAGAATCCCCCAGCATGAGATGTGGACTTCAACAATCCCAGAATCCCCAGCTAGTATGCGTGGACTTCAACACCCAGAATCCCCCTAGAATGAGACGTGGACTTCAACACGCCCGGAATCTTCCAGCCAGCATGTGTGGACTTCAATTCCCAGAATTCCCCCAGCATGAGACGTGGACTTCAACACCCCCGAAATCCCCCAGCTAGCATACTTGGACTTCAATTCCCAGAATTCCTGGCACTAATTCATTCCTTTTGATGTGTATTCCCATGGCGGCTTGCTTACTCTCTTGCCATCCCTTCCTCTGCAGTCTCTCCCCTCTTAAGAGGGGGGGGAAACACACACCCCAGGCATGGCTAGCTGGGGAATTGTGGGAGTTGGAAGTCCACCCCTCCAAGGGGACAAGGTAGAGAAACACTAAGCTGGGGGTTAGCTCCCAGCGCTCTTCTGCCGGCCTTGAAAGGATAAGCAGTGTTGTGTCAGGATGGGAGACCACAAGGTGATCGCAGGTTATAGAAGAAGACAAAAACCTGACACGTTTTCCCCCCCAAGCTCTTGAATTAAGAGATTTTCTGAAGCTCCCCAACTCCTTAAACCAGGGTATCTCTCAACCGCGGCCCCTGGATGAAGGGCGGATTTTAACCCGTGGAATTCTGGGAGTTGAAGTCCCCCCCCCCTTCTTCAAGCGGTCATGTTTGAGACACGCCTTTCTAGAGATGGGGAAGAAATGGAATATTTTGGACGGCTCGAAGAGGCAGTTTCGAACTGCGGCCGCCGGAAGGAAATTTCCCAAAGACCCAGCGATTCAACCAGGAGAGAAATAAACCCAGACCTGATTTTTGCAACGTGGGCGTTGTTTGGAACCAGGTCGTCAAAGGGTGCAAACAACTCTTTGCGTGTTCCTCGTTCTCCTAAAATAGCTTCCAGGCGCAGGGCCCGCCAACTTGGTGGCTTAGCAGCCTCATTTGTAGCAACTAAAAGCAGTTCATCCTCAACCGCAGGAAGTCCTCGACTTACAACACTTCCATTTAGTGACCGGAGTTACGACAACACTGGAAAAAAAAAAGTGACTTAGGACCATTTTTTTCACACTGATGACCGTTGCAAGGTCACAGAATCAAAACTCAGGCGCTTGGCAACTGGTTCACCTTTACGACGGTCGCCGTGTCCGGGGGTGTGTGTGTCACACGATCCGTTTTTGGGGTGGGAACCTTCTGGCAAGCAAAGTCAGACTCACTTAATGCCCATGTCCCTAACTTAACCGCAACGATTCGCTTAACAGCCGTGGCCAAAACAGGTCGCAAAACGGGGCAGAATTCATTTAACAACGGTCTCCCTTAGCAGTGGGGCTGAATTTTTGGTTGTAAGTCAGGATGGCGAAGCTAGGGCACCTGCCCTGCGCATGCGGGCTCCTCCCAGCTGATTTTCGGCTTGTTTGAGGCCGTTTCTCCCTCCTGGAGGCTCGAGGGAAGCCTCTGCAGCCTCGGGAGGCTGAAAAACAGGCCTGGAAATACCGGAAGTGACGAAATGGGCCCGCTTTCGGCCTCCTAAGGCTGCAGAGGCTTCCCTCGAGCCTCCAGGAGGGAGAAAATGGCCTCAAATGGGCCGAAAATCAGCTGGGAGGCGCAAACATGCGCAGGGCAGGTAAGGGAGCGGGGTGGCGGTGTTACGTGCGCATGCACAAGGGGACCGGGGCGCATTGCATTGTGGGGGCCGGCATGCGTGCTATCGCGCACCACGACAAAAAGGTTCACTGTCCTACGGTAATTCTCCACCCCCGCACGCTTGGGCTGAACCGTTAAAAGAGTAAGACTGGCCAACCCGAGAGTCTCTTTCTTGGAGTGTTTGCAATCGTTCTTTGTGACTAAGTCCTTTGTCTGAGAGCGTCTGGCCAAGTGTTAAAAATTTTTCTAACGATGTTCTTCATATATCAATTGTGCACTTCCTGTCGACAATTGGCAAAGCACACCACTTGAGAAGGAGAAGAAAAAAAAATAAATTGGCAGAAAATGCAAGCGTTGTGTTTCCGGTCGTCTAGGGTGAAAGCTGTATTCAGCGCGGCTAGCTTTGTCTTTCGTGTTTCCTTAAAAATACACATAATAATCAAACTGATATATATTTATATATATGTATATCTTCGTCTCTCTCTCTCTCTCTCTCTCTCTCTCTCTCTCTCTCCATATATATATAAAATATATAAGATAAAATAATTTAAAAGCTTTCCTTTTCGGACTGCGGTTAAGTTCCCCATCAGTCTCAGTAGCCATTATTATTATTATTATTATTATTATTATTATTATTATTATTATTATTATTATTATTATTATTATTTATATTATATTATATTATATTATTATTATATTATTATTATTACTTTTATTATTTTTATTACTTTTATTATTATTTTTATTACTTTTATTATTATTTTTATATTATTACTATTGCTGGTATTATATTTTGTATTATTATTGGTGGTGTTGTCGCTGGCCACACAATGAAGTCAGAAGTTTAGATTGGATTTGGCATTTTGGCAAGGAGGAAACCTGCCTTTTGCCATTGACCGATACGGATTGTGTCAATGCCCGTGGTTGTCGGCCAGCTGTTTAAATGGGATCTGGGACTTTTATCTACCGCTGGAGTCCTTCCCAACCACCTGGCAAGAAGCCCACAGACCCAAAATGGAGAGGCTCTTTGCTCGCTGACCATAGGCCAAACTACGGCAGCCCCCCCCCCTCCAAGTAGTTGGCCAGACCCTCAGGGTCCACGGCTTATTGCCCTAAACCTGGGCCCCCACTCCAAATAATCCCAAGCCAGGCCAGGCCCTTCTGCCCCGGGGTGAGGGTCTCCTTCCTTCAAGAGCCCGGAAGGCCCGGTGTGCTCCCCAGTTGACCCCTCCCGGCCGGGCCAAGGACCCTGGCCTGACCAGCTAGCTGGCCATCAAGGCAGATGGTCCTTGGGAGCTGAAGACAGCCTGGCTGGAGGTCCGCTGGCCAGACAGGAAGCCGGTTCTGCCCTGGAGCTGGTCATCTGCTGCCCTGCTTGGCCGGAGAGGCGGAGAGGTCAGTAGGAGCAGCTGGTCAAAAGGTGATTTCACCCAAGAATGCCCCCCCTCTCCCGTCCCCTTATCTTGATGGCCTGAGCTGTTTTTTTTGGGGGGGGGGAGGAGGGGGTAAACCTCTCCTGAGCTGGAAAAACACAGCTGGACGTTCGACCCCCCCACCCCCCGGCTGAAAAATGGATTTATTTTTCTTTTCTTCTCTTAAAAAACTTGGGCATTTTTTATCCTTTTTGTTTTTTAACTTTTAAAACTACTAGGTCTATTCCCACCAGGTGGTCAGGCGGGGCTTAGTTTTGGGGGAGGAAAATAAAAGGGGGGAAAAAATTCTGCCTCTGCCGACCAAGCATCCATCGGGATTCCTCTGGCTAGCGTCCTGTCAGTGTGTGAGAGAGTGGAGGAGGGCTGTTTGGAAACTGAAGCAGTATTTGCTGTGTGAGCAAGAAGGAGACAGCAAGGAGCTTGGGCGTGGCTTAGCTCAACTGTTCGCTTAACAACCATGTAACCGACTTAACCACGGCAGCGCTTCGTTTAACCCTAGCGGCAAGAGAGATTGTAAAGCGGGGCAAAATTTACCTAAGAACTGTCTCGCTTAGCGACAGAATCTGCGGCAGCTTGGTGCTGCTCTGAAAGTGAATCTCCTCTGCTTGTGTTTTGCATTTGGAGGAGATTTCTTTTCAGGTGGAGAGGGGGAGTAGAACTCCTTAGCATCAGAGCGTAATAATAATAATAATAATAATAATAATAATAATAATAATAATAATAATAATATAGGAAATACTAATAATACTCCGATGGGCATTTGGAAAAATCCTTTCTTAGTGAGCCCCGAGAAGCCAAGAGGAACCTACGGGCCCAATTTCAAGTTTGTGGCTTGACGGTTCTGGAGATTTTGTGATGATGCGTGAGGGGCCTTTCGCTTTGATAGGTAGATTCATCACTTCTCTAGAGAGTCCTCAACGTACAGCCGCAGATTCTGTCGCTAAGCGAGACAGTTCTTCGGTAAATTTTGCCCCGTTTTACAATCTCTCTTCCCGCTAGGGTTAAACAAAGTGCTGCCTTTTTTAAGTCGGTTACATGGTTGCTAAGCGAATCGGGCTTTCTGTATGGATTTTGCTCATTGGAAGGCCGCAAAAAGGGGATCACGTGACGCTGCAGCCGTCGTGAGTACAGGTCAGGGACCAGGCGGCCGAAGTTGGATCATGGTGACCGTGGGGATGTTGCAACAGTCGTTAAGTGTGAAAAAGGGGGCATAAGTCGCTTTTTTCAATGCTATTATAACTTCGGTCACTAAGTGAACTGTCGTAAGTCAAGGACTAACTGTACTTTACAATTTTAGCTTTTAACATCCATATTGGCCCACTCACAATGAAGATTTGAGGGGTCAGGAGTCCATTTCCTCCATCCCCACCGTTTCTCCTCCTCCCTCGCAAACCCTCCTCCCTTCTAGCACTGATGATGTCACCTAGTTGGGTCATGAAACGTCTGAAAAAACCCACCAAGCTCAGAGAGCGCCAGGGGACCCCCTCCCCCAGTCCTCCTCCTCCTCCCCCTTTTCCTTCTCCCCTGACGAGCAAAGTCAATGGGGAAGCCAGTTTCACTTAACAACGATGGCAAGAAAGGTCACGAAACTCACTTAACAAGTTGTCTCACTTAGCAGCAGAAATTTTGGGCTAAATGTCGGTTTACCTGTAAGGATTACCTGTCATAAATCGATGGGAAGTGTAAGAATGGTGCAGGAATCTTGGTCCAGGATGTGCAGAGGAGTAAATCCTAATTTTTAAATACTGTTTTAACGTTGTAATATTTTATCATAATCTCTATAGATGGATGTGTGCGTGTGTGTGTGTGACAGAGAGAGAGAGAGAAATGGATGGATAGATAGATAACAGATAATCAGAGTTGGAAGGGACCTTGTAGGTCATCTAGTCCAACCCTCCCACCCGAGCAGGAGACCGTGCACCATTTCTGACAGAGGGCAGTCCAGTCTCTTCTTGAAAGCCTCCAAGGGATGAAGCTCCCACAACTTCCGAGGGCAACTTCTGTTCCAGGGGTTGATGGTTCTCACTGTCAGAAAGTTTCTCCTTATTTCCAGGTTGAATCTCTCTCCTGGGTCAGTTTCCATCCATTGTTCCTTGTCTGGCCTTGGATAATAGCTTGACCCCTTCCTCCTCCTCTCTGGGGCAGCCCCTCAACTATTGGAAGATGCTCTCCTGTCTCCCCTGGTCCTTTTCTTCATTAAAATCAGATTAAAGTCAGATTAACAGAGTTGGAAGGGACCTTGTAGATCATCTAGTCCAACCCCCCTCCCTCAAATATTGGAAGATGCTCTCCTGTCTCCCCTGGTCCTTTTGTTCATTAAAATCAGATTAAAATCAGATTAACAGAGTTGGAAGGGACCTTGTAGATCATCTAGTCCAACCCTCCTCCCTCAACTATTGGAAGATGCTCTCCTATCTCCCCTGGTCCTTTTCTTCCCTAGACCAGCCAGGCCCAGTTCCTGCAACCGTCCGTCGTATGTTTGAGCCTCCAGTGTCCCCTCATCCTCCTGGTTGCTCTTCTCTGCCCTCTTTCCAGAGTCTCAACATTCTTTTTATAGTGTGGTGACCAAAACTGGATGCAGGACTCTAGGTTTGGTCTTACTAAGATGATAGATGATGGATAAACAGATGATGGATGGATGGATGGATAGATAGATGATAGATAGAGATTGATGGATGGATAGAAAGATGATGGATGGATAAATAGATGATAGATAAATAGATGATGGATGGATGGATAGATAACGGATGGATGGATGGATGGAGAGGGAGAGAGATGGACGGATAGACAGACAGATAGATGATGGATGGATGGATAAAGATAGATGATAAATAGATGATAGATGGGTGGATGGAGAGAGAGATGGATAGAGAGGGACAGAGATGGATGGATAGAGAGGGAGATGGATAGAAAGAGGGAGATGGATGGATAGATGATAGATAGATGATAGATGTATATTTAGATAATCAATAGATATTTAGATATTTGGTTGGATGCATATGGGTGGACATAGATAGATGATGGATAGACAGAGAAAGAGGGAGAGGGATGGATGGCTAGAGAGATAGATGATGTATGGATGGATAGATGATAGACAGATAGTTGATAGATATTTAGATGATAGATAGATAGATAGATAGATAGATAGATAGATAGATAGATAGATAGATAGATAGATAGATAGATAGATAGATAGATAGATAGATAGATAGATAGATAGATAGATAGATAGATAGATAGATAGATAGATAGGCAGGCAGGCAGACAGGCAGACAGGCAGAGATAGATAGATAGATAGATAGATAGATAGATAGATAGATAGATAGATAGATAGATAGATAGATAGATAGATAGGATAGATAGATAGATAGATAGATAGATAGATAGATAGATAGATAGATAGATAGATAGATAGATAGATAGATAGATAGATAGATAGATAGTTATATATGCAGAGATAGTTAGATATGCAGAGATAGATAGATAGATAGATAGATAGATAGATAGATAGATAGATAGATAGATAGATAGATAGATAGATAGATACATATTGTATTTCAGAGGTCCTCAAACTCGACAGCCTTGTTGGGAAGAGAGTTGGGTGCGTGTGTGTGTGGAATCTTGTGCCCTCGCATGGCTGGATCCAGACTCCTCTCGGAGGGTCTCCCCGCCTTTTCTGGGGGTGGCGGGGGGAGGTCTCTCCCTTCTGCCCCCTCTTGGCTGGCTTGGCCTGGGCATTCCCCTGCTGACCGAGCGGGTGCCAGGGAAGGAACCCTGGCAGCTGCCGGGTGACTAAGGGGCCCAACCGGAAGGCGGCTGAGTTGGACCAAGTCAAGAGGAGGCGTGGGAATTCCTACCTCTTTGCTCACTGCCTACACAACGCGGCCAACTCTTACTAATGCCTGCAGGGAGGGGCGCTTTGTCCTGGAGAACACAGTGCACTCCTGGCCGAGACAGGGAGCCCTCTGGCTTCGTTTGGGATGGCTCGAAGTTACGACGGCCCTGGAAAAACAAACAAACCCCGACTTATCGCCGTTTTTCACTCTTACGACCGTTGTAGCATCCCCTGTGCTCTTCGGAGCTCCACCTTTCTGTGGCTATAGCGACAGATTTCTGTTGTATTGTTAGGTGGGGTTTGTTCCATCTGGCTTCTTCCCGCTGTCGTTAAGTGAATCCCTTTAGTTGTGAAGTCAGGAACACGGTCCTTAAGTGAATCTGGCTTTCCCCATGGAATTTGCCAGTCGGGGTTGCAAGAACGGGGGACTCAACGCGATTAAAATTGGGGCACTCGGACACCGACTCACATTTATGACGGCCGCTGGGTTCCCCCGGGCTCGCGGGATTCTCCCGTTCTTGCGAACCGGGTTCGCTTAACAACAGTGTTCCTGACTCCACGGCTGCAGTTGTTCATTTAACAACGGCGGGAAGAAAGCCAAACGGAGCAAAATTCCCTTGGCCAACGTCTCGCTATAACCACAGAAACGTGGGGTGCCGCTGAGGTCGCAAATGGAGGAATGTCGGTCAGTCAACGAATCAACGATGGTGCCCAAAGCTAGGAAGGTGATGCACGAACGAAGTGCCGGTTGACAAAATTAGAAGTGAATTGAAGGTGGTGAAAAAAATAAATAATAATAGGTGGCCGTGCGCAAAACGAAAAATGCAATTAATCGATCCAATCAATCAATCAATCAATCAGTCAGTCAGTGCCTTTCCAAAAGAAATAAATGCTCGGGTTTAAAATTGGAAAACGAATAAATAAATAAGAAAGTGAATTTCCCATCTGGACTGTCGGTGCCTGGGCTGAAAATGATCCCCAGTGAAAGGGCCAAATAACCCCCCCACCCCCCACCCCCCAGTGCTTGAAAAGGTCAATTCCCTTCTTCCCCCCCTTTTTTGGTTTTTAGTGGACCTCTGCCTGGGGGTGTTGGGGGGGGGGCGTCTCCTTTTCTTTGCAAAATGCCAGGCCTCCTCCAGACCCTTCGCATCCTCGCTCCCTTCCTCCCCGAGGGGGGGGAAAAAAAAGGTTGGACCAGGTAGGTTCTGTTTTGGGCAAGGTGGAAATAAAGTTTGTGAAAGAAAAATAGTAAGTTTATAAATAGTTTTTTAAAAAAACGATTAATTTTTAAGCCAGTGGAACGGCCTACCTCTAGAAGCTGTGGGTGCCCCCATCACTGGAGGTTTTCAAGAAGGGCTTGGATAAGTATTTGTCTGAATTCATATAGGGTCTCCTGCTAGAGCAGGGGGTTGGACTAGAAGACCTCCAAGGTCCCTTTCAACTCCCTTCCTTCCTTTTATTACAATTCCCATTCTTCTTCCTTTCTTCCCCATTTGCTTCCCTCCTTCCTTTTCCTTCCTCTTTCCTTCCCCCCTTCCTTCTTTCCTTCCTTCCTTCTCTCCCTCCCTCCTTCCTCCTTCCTTCCTTTTATTACAATTCCCTTCCTTCCCTATTTGCTTCCCTCCGTCCTTTTCCTCCCTCCGTCCCTCCCTTCCTTCCTTTCCACCACCCTCCCTTTCTCCCTCCTTCCTTCCTCCCTCCTTCCTTCCAATTCCCTTCTTCCTTCCTCCCTCCCTCCCTCCCTTCCTTCCTTCCTTCCTTCCTTCCTTCCTTCCCCATTTGCTTCCCTCCCTCCTTTCCTTCCTTCCTTCCTTCCTTCCTTCCTTCCTTCCTTCCTTCCTTCCTTCCTTCCTTCCTTCCTTCCTTCCTTCCCACCACCCTCCCCAAAGAAGGTCTTTAAGGAGAGACAGTCATTTATCTGAAACGGTGTAGGGGCCTCCCTGCTTCAGCAGCAGGGGTTGAACGACTAGAAGGCCTCTAAAGGCCCCTTCCAACAGTTGTCCTCCTGTTAGGTGTGGGTGCCCCAAACACGGGCAGCTTTTAAGAAGAGACCGGAGAGCCATTTATCCGAAAGGGTCAAGGGCTTCCTGCTGGTGCAAGGGGTTGAGCTAGAAGACCTCCGCGGTCCCTTCCAGCCCTGTTAACAACCCCGTAGCTGCTCCACGACAGGAGGTTGTTTTTTTTTCCAAAACAGACCGGCGACCAAGCTTGGTCTCCTAATTGAGCAGAAGGGGTTGGTCTAGCAGACCTCCAAGGCCCCCTTCCCAAGCTTCTAAGTCTGCATTGCAGGCTCCCTGCCAGGCAGGCCCTGCAAGGAAGGTCTCTGCTTGGAGGGGCTGGCAAACACCCCCCCCACTTTGTCTATCCTGCCCCCCCACCCCAAAATCCCTTTTGCCCCATTCCTTGAGCCCCCTTCTCCCATCGGGGCCGGCCAAGTTGCTTCGTGGTCCTGTGTGTGTGTGTGTGTGTGTGTGTGTGCGTGTGTGTCTGCCTCCTTCCAAGATGGGCGATAAGGATTCCTTAACCACTTAATGAGCTGGGAGCCAGGAGGCCTCCTCCTCCTCCTCCTCCTCCTCCTCCTCCTCCTCCTCCCACCGGAGGAGTCCAGGTGCGCCGGAGTTTTGACAGGTAGAGCCAAGCGGTCCCGCCCTGCCCCCCCACCCCCCACCCCGCCTTCCCATCCTCGCCCAGAGACAGGTATATAAGGGAATCCGCAGGGAGGGTGAGAGGCACACTCCTCGTCCGTCTCCCAAAACGTCTTTTTAAGTGGCATCCCCCACTGGAGTGTCTGGTTGGGGTTTGGGGGGGTGTGTTTTGTGGTTTTTTTGTGTTGTTTTTTTTTTCCTCCGAGGGTCTTTTGGGGGTGGTGGGGTGGGCTGGTGGGACGGAGATCCACCCTGGAGCCTGAAGCGAGGACGGCAGCTCTGCTTAACCTGACTGCTAACATGTTGTACCTGGAGAATAATGCTCCGACCCAATACAATGAGGTAAGGGGCGCTCTGTGGCCATCCAGCAATGTCCCCCTTTTATGTCCACACACACACCCCGTCCTCCCCTCCACGGCTTGGCGCTCTGTGAGACCTCCCCCCACCCACCCACCCCAATTTTTCGCTCCCAATTTTTCTCCCTTCCTTCCTTCCTTCCTTCCTTCCTTCCTTCCTTCCTTCCTTCCCCATTTGCTTCCTCCCTCCCTTCCTTCCTTCCTTCCTTCCCCATTTGCTTCCCTCCCTCCCTCCTTTCCTTCCTTCCTTCTTTCCTTCCTTCCTTCCTTCTTTCCTTCCTTCCTTCCTTCCTTCCTTCCTTCCTTCCTTCCCCATTTGCTTCCCTCCCTCCCTCCTTTCCTTCCTTCCTTCCTTCCTTCCTTCCTTCCTTTCCTTCCTTCCTTCCTTCCTTCCTTCCTTCCTTCCTTCCTTCCTTCCCCATTTGCTTCCCTCCCTCCCTCCTCCTTCCTTCCTTCCTTCCTTCCTTCCTTCCTTCCTTCCTTCCTTCCTTCCTTCCTTCCTTCCTTCCTTCCTTCCTTCCTTTTTCTGCTAATACTTACGGAGACCCCAAATCTGATTCTTCCAAAAATTCATCTCTAAAATTTCCTCCTTTGTACTTTTCCGCTGACTTTACAAGAGACCCCGAATTTAATTCTTCCAAGATTGCTTCTCTCCCCAACCTTCCCAGGGACGAGGGCCAGATCACCTCCAAAATTTCCTCTCCCACCCTCCTGTTTTTCCACCTTCTTCCAAAGGAAACTCCAAACTTTCTCCCTTCAAATTCTTTCTCAGGCCTCTGGGCCAAACCTGCTTTAAAAAAATTCCCTTTTTGGGGGGAGCGGGTGGGAGGCACTTTTGCACTCTCTCTTAAAGAAGACCCCAGATTTCGACTCCTCCAAAGCTGCTTGATGCACACTTGAGTTGTTCAGGCTTTGTTCTTCTCCTGTTGTGGTGCTTGACACCCTCGCTGTGAGTTGTCATCTGCCCCGATTTCTTAGCGGGATAACAGTCTGGCTGGGGAAAGAATTATTTTTAAAAAGAAAAAAGAAAAAGGAAAGGAACACCCTCAATGTAAACACTTCTCGCTTTTCAGAAAAAGAGCCACTTTGGTCTGCGTCGACGGTGTTAAAACCATTGTAATTTTTTTTTTTCTTTCCTTCCTGGCGGCGGGGAAGATGTAACTCATAGATCTGTGGTGGAAGAGCGCATCGCGCAGAGTTGTGTGCCGCTTTTGGGGTGGGGGAAAAAAAATTTCAATTCGGATTGAAATGGAGTTGAAATGGAACGGATGGACTCGGGGTGTTTTTTGCGCACGGTTTTTTTCCTGCCTCCGATCCGAGAAATTTCACTCTTTGTCAACAAGCCACGTCTCTCTCCTTTAGCCGAAGTGTGCGTATGGATGCGCGTGTTTGTGTGTGCGTCGTAGCATCGCTCGAATGCCCAAAGGGCTGGTTTGGGCTGAGCTGGTTCTTTGGAGCAGTTTAAGGCTTGGACCGATGCTACGTGTGCGTGGCCCATTGTCGGAAAGTGTCCCCCCTTCTTTGGTGCATGGTGGATCTCCTGCAGAGGATAAACCTCGATTCTTTCGCTCACATCCAGGATCGCAAGCCTGGGATTGCTCGTGGCAAAAAAAACAAGGACTCGCCTCAATCGTGCAGCGAACCTCACCTGGCAAAAGGGGCACCTGTGTTCCATGCTGGGGGTGGGGGAGACCTTGAAGGAAGAGAAACACTCGATCCTAGCCCCCCTCCTGCCCCCAAAGGTGGTTTTGGAAAAAGGACCCCAACTTTTGGGGAGAACCGTGACCTAGATGATTTGAGAGTCTCCATAAACACTCGATCTCGGTCAACTGCACCGCTGGCTACATTTCCCAAGTTTCCAGCAGACTCCACCCGGTCCGCACCGTTGGCATCTTGGGTTGACCCGATCCAGGGTTCCCCAAAAGCTGGCTAACTTCTTTGGTGGTGGTTTTTTTTCTTTCTTTTCACGCTCGGTGTGGCTTGTCCACAAAATGGAGGCGCCGTGGCCTGGGCCGGTCCTGCCCAACGGGAGCAGAACTTGGCTAGCAAGGGGCGGTTCAGCGTTCATTCTGGGAGGAGGGGGGGGACTAGGATCCTGCAGACACGGTTGGGTCTTGAGGGATCCGGTTGGCCTTGAAGGGATCCGGTTAGTCGATCCCCCCCCCCGGAGGCGCTTGGATGCTTAATTCTCCTGGATCTTCGGCTGTGTTTTTGTTCGCCAGGGTTTGTTTTTTTTCCGCTGTCGTCTAAACGGGTGTTTGTCATCCGTCTCTGTGGCTTGGGTGAAAGGAATCCCTCCGAAAGAGATCTAGCAGATCATCTTTCGGGACTGGAGAGGCGGCTTTGCTAATTTCTCCCCGGGCGTCTTCAGCCAGGTCCAGCCTCCCTCGCACCCTTTGAAAGCAAGAGGTCTCCAAACTTGGCCCCTTTTAAGTCTCCTGGACTCCCAGCCTTGAAAAGAAAGAACGAAACGGAGAGATCGCGGAGGAAGGGATCACCAGGGATTAAGCAGAGCTGGCTGGGGAATTCTGGGAGTGGAAGTCCTCCAGTCTTCAAGGGGCCAAGTTGGGGGACCCCCCTGCTTTAAAGGTTTTGCAGCAGGCAACCCACTTTTCCCTTTCTCGGAAAAGCCGCCCGCTTCCTTTGAACTCCGCGTGTCCGTTTGTGTATTTTTGCCCTCGCAGGTTTTCACCGATTTCAGGATGTTTCTCTGCCCCTTTAAAAGAAAATAAAAAGACATCTCGCTCCATTTTTCTCCCTCCTTCCCCCCCCTTTTATGTTTAATTATCCATAATTAAGCGAGAAAAGCAGTTTGGGGGATTTAAGAAAATTATATGGCGGAGAGAACGCGGCTATTTTCGCACGGGTTTGGCCCTTTGCACGACGTGGGACGGAGGGGGACGGGAACGGTGGGGGAAAAAAAATATCTTAATTCCAGGCCTCTGGCCTCGTTCCAGCATCTCTGCAAACGGGGGGCACTGTGAGGTGTCCCCCCCCCCAAAAAAAACATGAAATTGCGTCCTTAGTCTGCTTCCCAAGGACCGCCTCCCAAAAGAGATGGTTTTGAAACGCCCTAAATTTTTGCAGGGTTCCTGGACACCTTTATTTATTTCTGGACACCTTTTATTTATTTTACCTTTTATTTATTTTTGGAGAAATCCAAAGCTCTCAGCGACTTTCTTGGATTGAAAGGGATGCAAAAAACAAAACAAAACGGGTAGCCGGAAGTCAAGGCACGTTGCGTCCATCTTTGGAGATGTGGGATTTTTTTTATTTTTTATTTTTGCGATGTGGCGGAGAAAACGGGGTGGGAAGCGCATGGTTTCTCTCCCTTCCTCCCCATCCCTGCCCGAGTTTCTTTTTCGCAACCCGCCGCATCGTTTCTCCATTTCGCTGCTTCTCCGGCTCCAAGCGCCGCCCAGCCTCTTGTGCAAAGCCTTTCCAGAACTTTCTCCACGTGGCGCATCCAACAGGGCGGCCTGGTCTTTGGGACGTCCTCGTTAAAAACGTCCTGAAGTGCCCAGGGGAGCGGGGGGAGGCGGGAAGCACCCAGGAGGCAGCTCGGGGGGGGGCCGCCACTCTTGGCCTCTCTGACCCGGGTTGCAAACGGGCTGATGTCAGAACGGGCGGCAGACGGTGGCTTTTGTCTCAGTCCTGACTCACCCGGCGCATCGCGTCAGCTCTCCCCGAAGACGGAGACACGGGGTGTGGACCGCTGAACGGGGTGACCCCACCGAGATGCGGCAGGGGAGCCGGGTGCTGAGTCGGCTGTTTGGGGAGGAAGCCCAGAGGTCGCCTCTCTGGCGCATGGGAACCCAGCGGGCGCATGGGTGCTTCCCGCGACGTCGGTGGCGCTGCGGTTTGGACTCCCTGACCGCTTGCAAAGGGGTTCCAGGATGTCAGGGCAGGAGGGAAAGTTCTTGTGCACGTCACGCTTTGCACAATTGCACAGCTGGTCCTCGACTTAGGACCCCTCGTTTAGTGACGGTCCGAAGTTACAGCGGCCCTGCAAACAAAAGTGACGAGCTGGAGGAGAACTTTAAAAGAGTGGGGTTTATTTTTGGGGTGTGTGTGTGCAAAAGCTCTTGATGGGACAGAAGGAGGCCTAAAATACGAGGGGCCTTTGATTGACGACTGTTTAGTGACCGTTCAAAGTTACAAGGGGGCTGAAAAAAAAGCCGCTTTTCACACTTAATGACCGTTGCAGCGTTCCTCCCCAGTGGTCCCGTGAGCAAAATTCAGAGTCTGGGCGACTGGCGTGTACTTACGACAGTTCCCGGGCTCATGCGACCCCCTTTAGCGACCAGCTGGGGAAGCCAGATTCACCTAACGTCCAGGTGACTGACTTTAACAACTGCAGCGGTTCGCTTAACAACTGTGGCAAGCGAGGGACAAAACTCGCTGGTCTAGCATCTTCACTCAGCGGTGGAAATTTGGTGGCTCGACTGCGGTTGTAAGTCAAGGACTACTTGTATTTGAAGGTCTGGGGAGAGACCGGGTGCTTTTTAAGTGATCAAAAGAGAGTTTTTTTTAAAAAAAAAAAATATGCAGCCCCATCTGGTTGCTCTCTGTTTTATCCAGCCCAGGGATTAAACTCACCTGCCATTTTCAGGGATGACACACCTGCCTATTTGATCTCCAGGAAGTCCTCGGCTTAATGACCTTAATCGAGGCCAGATTTTATGTTGCTAAATGAGACATTGTTGTAGCTTTGTCCCGTTTTTAACACCTTTCGTGCCGCACCACAGCGTTTAAGTCAGGGGTTCCCCAAACTTGGCCACTTTAAGACTGGTGGACTTCAACTCCCAGAATCCCCCAGACGGCTTGGCTTTTCAGTCTGTCCTGCGGGGAATAGATACAGATACAGGTTAACAGAGTTGGAAGGGACCTTGTAGGTCATCTAGTCCAACCTCCCACCCACCCAAGCAGGAGGCCCTAAACCAGAGGCCTTCAAACTTGGCCACTTTTAAGACTTGTGGACTTCAACTCCCAGAATTCCCCAGCCAGCCATGCCTGCTTTTTTCCTTCTCTTAATCTCCTAAAGTGGAGAGAGATTGCAGAGGAAGGGATTACAAGAGAGTAAGCCATGCTGGCTGGGGAGAATTCTGGGAGTTGAAGTCCACAAGTCTTAAAGGGAGGGGCCAAGTTTGGAGACCTCTGGGTTAAGGGAATCGCTGCAGTGGATCAATTTGTCACACACGGTCATTAAGTGAATCCAGCTTCCCCGTTGCTCATTGGAAGAGGGAAACACGTGACTCCTGGGACGCCACAGCCGTCATAAATATGAGTCAGTTGCCAAGCGTCCCAAAATTTGATTACGAGGCCACGGGGATATGCTTGCAACGGTCGTAAGCGTGCCATGGTCATTTCAAACAGTCACTAAATGAAACTGTTGTAAGTTGAGGACTGTCTATTCTGCTTACTCAGACTGCCTGTCCTTGTGGGGTAAAAGAGTTCAAATTTGCAAAAAAAAATTATCAGTTCCTGGTGATTCATATATGTCCCTTTGTTCTTCTTTGCAACTTTTTTTTCCAAATTTTTTTTTTATTTCAATCTATGTATAACAACAATACATTAACAGTGTGGCATCAACATATCATACATCTCTCAATGCATATATTCACATTAATTCATAATCCTTCAGTGCTTATTTTCAACCTTTCAAAACTCTCCAAATGCCCACCACCATATCAGTTAAACACACCTAGTAATTCCCATTATTCAATTTTCTCCCTGTTTTCATTTCATTTTTTGAAATAAAATGCAACTTTTTCTTTGCAACTTTTTAAGTGGCTCGTTGCTCTGTTCTTTCCTTCCCAGTCTACGACTCTGGGGATTTCCTTGTGGCCTCCCATCCATGGAAAAAGCACAGGACAGCACCTCCCCAGGTGGGAAGGGGCTGCCACTTGGAATATGCAAAAGGGGAAAAATGGCAGGTTTTTTTTTACCCAACGCTGGATTGCTTAGACTGGCGTTTCTGAACCTTGGGCACTTGGAGGAGGGTGGACTTCAACTCCCAGAATTCCCCAGCCACTGTCCTACCTGCTTTGCATATGCTAATGAGCACTCCGAAAATCTGGCCTTGCTTTCTTGGGTTACAGCTGAGAGTCTCCATTTTGATAGCTTGGAAGATGCGGTGGACTTCAACTCCCAGAATGCCCCAGCCAGCATCCTACCTGCTTTGCATATGCTAATAAGCACTCAGAAAATCTGGCCTTGCTTTCTTGAGTTAGAGCTGAGAATCTCCATTTTGTTAGCTTGGAAGATGGAGGACTTCAACTCCCAGAATGCCCCAGCCTGCATCCTACCTACTTTGCATATGCTAATTGTGACTCCAAAATTCTGGCTTTGCTTTCTTTGGGTTAGAGTGGAGAGTCTCCATTTTGTTAGCTGGGAAGATGGGGTGGACTTCAACTCCCAGAATGCCACAGCCACTGTCCTACGTGCTTTGCATATGCTAATAAGAGAAAACCAGGCCTTGTTTTCTGGGTTAGAGCTCACAGTCTCCATCTTGGAGGCTTGGAAGATGGGGGGACTTCAACTCCCAGAATTCCCCAGCCCGCATCCTACCTGTTTTGCATCTGCTAATGGTGACTCCAAAGTTCTGGCTTTGCTTTCTTTGGGTTAGAGTTGAGAGTCTCCATTTTGTTAGCTGGGAAGATGGGATGACTTCAACTCCCAGAATTCCCCTGCCAGCCAGCAGGGCAGGAAACAGACGAGAGGTTGATCCCAGGTTCCCCTCTTGATGTGTTGTTGGCAGCCAGGCTGATGCCCTGTGCAGGAGGCGGTGGGCATTCCGGATTTCGCACCCAGCTCCTGCCCGAGGGAAGGTTGCACCATCCTCTGCACATGGTCCGGGTTGCGTAATCCGGCCTTACGGCGCTGAGAACACGAACCGCGCCTAGGGAAACGTAGCAGCTGGTTGGAAAAACCCTGGGAACGTTGCAGAAGACTTAGTAGTCCTCCGCTCAACGACCACAGTGGAGGCCAATGTTTCCGTCGTTCAGTGGGTTTTGCACCACTTGACGACCTTTTAGGCCACCTTGGCTAAGCCAATCGCTGCCGTCGTTAAGTCAGCCGCACGGTCGTTAAGTTAGCCTGGCTTCGCCCTTTGACCTTGCTCGTCGGAAGGTCATAAAAGGGGATCGTGTGAATACCTGGGACCGTCGTAGGTCTGAGTCATTGGCCAAGGGTCTGAATGGGGAGGCCGCAACGGTCGTAAGTGTGAAAAAGGGTCCTAAGTCCCTCTTTTCAGCCCCCTTGTAACTTCGAGCAGTCACTAAACCGTCGTAACTCAAGGACCCCCTTGTATTTGACGCCTCCTCCTGTCCCATAATGAGGTTTTTGCACCTCCAAAATAAACCCAACTGTAGCTTTAAAATTCCTTTTCCAGCTCGGCTGGACTCCACATCCCATCTTCCACAGCAAACACGACCTATTGGGCGTGCTGGCTGGAAGGAATGGGATAGCCAGTCCGGGAGACATTTTTTGGCTTGCTTATAAGATGAGATAACCTTTATTGTCAATTTTTTTTTTTTCCTGTGAACAACCTGGCACACCTTAACAAAAAGTAAAGAATTTGGGGCTCTGGAGTATTGCACAGGAATTAATTAAGGAAAGGGGGCAATGGAGGCCTGGCCGGCTGTTTCCGGAGACAGGCTGGTTTGTGGGTGGGTGTGCTTGTGGGTGTATATGTGGGTTAGTGTTATCTGTTCCTTGGTTGTGAGATATGGGTTTGCTGATTGGTTGTTTGGTTGGCTGATTGATGGATTGACTGGTTGGTTGGTTGGTTGGTTGACTGTTTGATTGATGGATGGATTGACTGGTTGGTTGGTTGTTTGGTTGTTTGGTTGGCTGATTGATTGATTGACTGTTTGGTTGTTTGGTTGTTTGGTTGGCTGATTGATTGATTGATGGATTGACTGGTTGGTTGGTTGGTTGGTTGACTGATTGATTGATTGATGGATTGACTGGTTGGTTGGTTGGTTGGTTGATTGATTGATGGATTGACTGGTTGGTTATTGGTTGGTTGGTTGGTTGACTGATTGATTGATTGATGGATTGACTGGTTGGTTGTTTGGTTGTTTGGTTGGATGATTGATTGATTGATGGATTGACTGTTTGGTTGGTTGTTTGGTTGTTTGGTTGGCTGATTGATTGATTGATGGATTGACTGGTTGGTTGGTTGACTGATTGATTGATTGATGGATTGACTGGTGGTTGGTTGGTTGGTTGGTTGACTGATTGATTGATTGATTGATGGATTGACTGGTTGGTTGGTTGGTTGGTTGGTTGGTTGATGGATTGACTGGTTGGTTGTTGGTTGGTTGGTTGGTTGACTGATTGATTGACTGGTTGCTTGTTTGGTTGGTTGGTTGGTTGACTGGTTGGTTGGTTGAGTGTCAAGTCATAGTTGATAGATTTTCTCTGGATGATCTGTCTCCAATCTGGTCCTTCAGGTTTCTAAGATGCATCCATCACCACCATAACAGTGCATCTTCTTTGCGGCTGGTTGTCCTTCTCTCTCCTTCGACCTTTCCCAGCATGATAGACTTCTCAACGGAGTGGTCTTTGGATTGATTGATTGATTGAATGAATGAATGAATGAATGATCAATGCATCATGTGCCATCAGGACAGGGTGGGCTTTTAGTGACTGCACGGAAAGGCCTTCTCCATGGTGGGTGTGTCCCTAAGCATCTCCTTTAGGTCTTCCAATGTTGACCCCATCACCACCATAACTGAGTTGATCTTCTTTGATGGTGGTTGTCATCTTCTTCTCCTTCCTTCCGCCTTTCCCACCATGATGGACTTCTCAAAGAAGCTAGTTTCTGCATTGATTGATGGTTTAATGGGATCCGATCAGTGTTGACTCTTAGCAGCCAAAAGGATTGAGGTTCTCCATGGCTGATCTGTCTCCCACCTTCAAGTCTTCTAATGGGGGGTCCCATCACTGCTATAACTTAGTCCACCTTCTTTGCTTCTGGTTGTCCTCTTCTTCTTTCTTCTTCCATCTTTCCCGGCATGGTGGACTTCTCAAAGAAGCTGGTTTTTGCATTGGTTGATGAATTGATTAAATACTATCCGATCAGTGTTGGCTCTGAAAGACCACGTAGACTGACCTTCTCCAGATGATCTGGTCCCAAATTAACAGAGCAACAAAGACCTTGGAGGTCTTTTAATCCAACCCCCTGCTCCAGAAATTGGTCCTTCGGGCTTTCCAGTGGTGGTCCCACCACTACTGTAAATGAGTCCACTTTGTGGGTAGTTGTCCTCTTCTTCTCTTTCCTTCCACCTTTCCCAGGATGATGGGCTTCTGGAAAGAATTGGGTCTCTCATTGATTAACTGGTTGATCAGTTGATTAGGTGCCATTGATGTCACTCGTCAGCAACCACATGGATAGGTTCTGGCCCTCAAATTGGTCCTTCATGTCCTTCAACGAGGCACTCATTGGCCCTGTAATTGAGTCCTTCCACCTTTCTGAAGGACACCTTCCTCTTCTTTCTCCTTCCTCCTTTCCCAGCATGATGGGCTTCTCCAGGAAATCGGATCTTTCATAAGGTGTCCAAAGTTGGAGTCTTTGAGGCTGGTCATTTGGTCTTGAGTGAAAACTCTTGGTTGGTTCTTTTGATGACCCATTGGTTGTTTTCTTGGCTGTCCAGTGGTCTTCTCAAGAGTCTTCTTGACCCCAGAGTTCAAAGATCTCAACGCTGTTCCTTTCCCGCTTCTTCAAAGTCACTTTGGTTTCCATAGATCCTCACATCCTGCACGAGTTTTGATCTTTGCAGGCGGAAACACATCAGAACATCTGGAGATCTTCTCCAGGGCTTTTGTGGCCGCTCTACCAAGTCTTCGTCTGTTGCGTACTTCTTCTCTCTTGATCCCTTTCCTTCTGGATGGTTGATCCTACAAGGCGAACACTTCGTACCACCAAAACCTTCTGCTGGGGTACCAGGCTACAGCGTTGCGAAGACATGGGGTGGGTCTGGCGTCCGCAAATTTGAACCCAGAAGCTACGTTAGATGCCTCCAAGCTTGCTCCGTTTCTCATCTTGACACTGTCCCATGACCTGTGGGCTTCCAGATATGTCCTCTCCTGGGCAAGGCCCAGAATTCTTAACCAGAATTTGGTGGGAATGTTGATTTCAAGAGGGCTGAAGGACGGCAGGGTGGAGAAGCTTGCAAGATCGCTAAATATGGTCCTGGAGGAATAGGAATTTGACCCCGTTTCTCCGTTCTCTGTTGTTACTCAACGCCGAAGAATTGCGAAAGAATGACGCGTCGAAATTTTTCTTTGGGAAATGCAAAAAAAATAATAATAATAATTTATGGCACATTTAAACGTGGCTAGACCTGCAGATGTGAGACACGTTCTAGCATTGAAAAGTTGGAGGAACAGGAGAGAACGACGGAGCTGGAAGGGACCTTTGGAGGTCTTCTAGCCCAACCCCCTGCCCAAGCAGGAGAGGAAGGCTTACGGGAGATGCTGGGTGTTCCCGAATAGTCCTGTGTTGGAAGTGGGGCTGGACGGCAAGCAGTAAACGCCTACAGGTCGTCCTTGACTTGCAACCGCTTGTTTAGTGACCGTTTGAAGTTAAACAGCACACGACTGGTCCTCGTACTTATGACCGTTGTGGAATCCTCACAGTCATATGATCAGGCATTTGGCAACCCTTCCTTCCTCCTTCTTGTTTTTCCTTCCTTCCTTGTTTTTTTCTTCTCCCTCCCTCCCTTTCTTGTTTCTTTTCCTTTCGTTTCTTCCCCTCCCTCCCTTTCTCCCTCTGTTTCTTTCTATTTCTCTCTGTCTCTCTCTGCTTGTCTTTCTCTTGCTCTCTCTTTTTCTCTTTCTATTTCTTTCTGTCTCTCTGCTTCTCCTTCCTTTTCTCTCACTCCTTCCCTCTCTTTCTCTTTCTCTGTTTCTGTTTTTCTCTTTCTGTCTCTCTGCTTCTCTCTCCTTCCTTTTCTCTCCCTCCCTCCCTCCCTTTCTCCCTCTGTTTCTTTCTATTTCTCTCTCTGCTTGTCTTTCTCTTGCTCTCTCTTTTTCTCTTTCTATTTCTTTCTGTCTCTCTGCTTCTCCTTCCCTTTTCTCTCACTCCTTCCCTCTCTTTCTCTTTCTCTGTTTCTGTTTTTCTTTTCTGTCTCTCTGCTTCTCTCCTTCCTTTTCTCTCCCTCCCTGCCTCTCTTTCTCTCTCTTTGTTTCTTTCCATTTCTCTTTCTGTCTCTCTCTGCTTGTCTTTCTCTCTTGCTCTCTCTCTCTGTTTCTCTCTTTCTATTTGTCTCTTTCTGTCTCTGCTTCTCTCTCTCCTTCCTTCTCTCCCTCCTTCCCTCTCTTTCTCTTCTATTTTTCTCTTTCCGTCTCTCTCTGCTCTTCTTCTCTCTCTCTCTTTTTCTCTCTTTCTGTTTGTCTCTTTCTGTCTCTCTGCTTCTCTCTCCTTCCTTTTCTCTCCCTCCCTCCCTCTCTTTCTCTCTCTTTGTTTCTTTCCATTTCTCTTTCTGTCTCTCTCTGCTTGTCTTTCTCTTGTGGTCTCTCTCTCTCTCTCTCTCTTTCTTCCTCTTTCTCTCTTTCTCTTTCTATCTCTTTGCTTCTTTCCCTCCCTCTCTCCTCCCCCCTTTCTCATTTCCTTCCCCCTGCCAGGTTTATCTCCCTTTCCGGAGAATGTCTCGGAGAGACAAGGCGAACCTCTTCCGCTCGGGAGATCGGCACAAAAGATGGCTTTGCTTCGCTTATTATTATTATTATTAAAAATAAAATAAAAAACCATGCAGGAAAATCATATTTTAATGCATTCCAAGCACCTAATGTTGCATTCAAACTCAGGGCACCTTGGCCGTCTTCGGGGCTGGTCATTGCGGCTCGTCTTCCGACGACGTACCTCCGGCCCCTGGGCCAGCCCTGACCTCAGCCTTGCCCAAATCCTCATCCCTTGGGGCGGACTCGAGAAATAATCCTGTTTTTTGTCCACATTTTCTGCTCTGCCCACGTAAACATCTGAATAAGCCCATGCGCGGCCGGCTTGTTTAGAAAGGAAAAAAAAAGGCAGCCTTGTTTTGCTCGGAATGAGGTTGTTTTCCTTCTCGGTTTCAATCCAGGGATGGGTTTTTTGCCTCCGCTTGAACCTTATTTTCATTGGGGGGAGGGTGGGGGGCACACAAAAACAACAACCCAGGTTGCTAGTCCTCAAGGAGTCAGCTTGCAGCAGGCCCTGAAAGAACCTTGCAAAGAGATCGGCGGATAAAACAAGCAAGAAACAGAAACCGTCCCGACTCCATGCCAGTTGCCAAGCCTCTGAATTTGGATCACGTGGCCACAGGGATGCCGCGACGGTCCTTAAGTGTGGAAAAAATGGTCAGGCGTCGCTTTTTTTCAGTGCCCGAAATGAACCATTGTAAGTCGAGGACTTTCCTGGATGGATCCGCTTCTTGCGTTGCGCTTAAAATGTAAAAACTCCTTAATAGGGTTATGTTAGAACTTTAAAATTTAATTTAAAAGCAAAAAAAACAGCCACCTGCCCTATGGGATTTTGGCTTAAAAAGTGCTGCTTAAATGTTGGCTTTGCACCCGGATGGAAAGGAGAGGAAAATAAACAAACTCACACATCACAAATATATATGTGTGTGTGTGTGTGTGTGTGTGTGGCATTCAGCTTTGTTCAGGTATTTTCCCACGTCATGGTAGTTGTGCTTTTAAAGTTGTAGCATTTCGGCAGAATCTCATCTGCCATCATGAGGCTTCTGTAGATGAGATTCTGCCGAAACGCTGCTACAACTTTAAAAGCACAACTACAATGACGTGGAAAATACCCAACAAAGCTGAATGCCATACATGTAAGTACCTGTGAAAACTTAAGAAAACAAATTTATATTTATATTTATATTATTTATATTTATACTTATATTTATATTTATATATTGGGGTTGCCTCTTCTTCCCTGTGGCTTTTGCACAGATTCACCTTCGAAAGTGGCTTCGGTGTAAAAATGTGCAAGTTGTGGTGGAGAATCTTCTCCAGGGTTTTATTACGCCTTAACTAAGTTTGTCTCTTGCCAATTGTGGGCCTTTTCAATTGGAGAAAAGGGGTGTGTGTGTGTGTGTGTGTGTGTGTAAGTGTGCGTTCTCGGCAGGCAACCACAACAGAATCCCTGGTAAAACATCCAGACGTGGAATGGCTCCTGACGATTTTTTTACACATGAGTTGGGTCTTATTTTCTAGCCACTCAGGCCTCGGGTTCAGGATGGGGAGGTCGAAACCCCTTGTCAATCACGATTAAAGGATGGGGGAGGAGGGGAGTCCCAAAGGGGGAGGGGAGGGATGGCACAACGTGCCCTGCGAAGCCTCTTTGCCTGGTGTGAGGTGGACACCACCACCACCACCACCACCATCGTGTCTAGAGGACATCTGGAGGGTTTCCATGTTTGGAGGGAAGAAGGATTTTGGAGCCTCAAAGTTTTGTTTTGTTTTATATTTTATATTATTATTATTTGGTTCTATTCTACTCTATTCTATTCTTTCTTTATGCCTTTTCCTGTCCTCTTTCCTATTGTCTTCCCTTCTGTCCTCTCCTCCCCTCCCCCCTGCTCCTCCTACCCCCTGTGCTCCTTCCCTCCTCTCCCCTCCCCTCTCTGCTCCTCCTCCCCTCCTTTGCTCCTCCCTCTTCTCCCCTCCCTTCTCTGCTCCTCCCTCCCCCTCTGCTCCTCCTCCCCTCCCCCTCTGCTCCTCCTACCCCCCCTGCTCCTTCCCTCCTCTCCCCTCCCCTCTCTGCTCCTCCCCTCTACTCTTCCCTCCCATCTCCTCCCTTCCCCTCTGCTCCTCCTCCCCTCCCCGCTCTTCCCCTCTCTACTCTTCCCTCCCATCTCCTCCTCCCTCCCCTCTGCTCCTCCCCCTCTGCTCCTCCTCCCCCTCTGCTCCTTCCCTCCTCTCCCCTCCCCTCTGCTCCTCCCCTCTCATCTCCTCCTCGCTCCCCCTCTGCCCCTCCTCTCCCCCTCTGCTCCTACCCCCTCTGCTCCTTCTCTCCCCTCCCCTCTCTGCTCCTTCCCTCTCATCTCCTCCTCCCTTCCCCTCTGCTCCTCCTCCCCTCCCCGCTCTTCCCCTCTCTACTCTTCCCTCCCATCTCCTCCTCCCTCCCCCTCTGCTCCTCCCCTCTGCTCCTCCTCCCCCCTCTGCTCCTTCCCTCCTCTCCCCTCCCCCTCTGCTCCTCCCCTCTCATCTCCTCCTCGCTCCCCCTCTGCCCCTCCTCTCCCCCTCTGCTCCTACCCCCTCTGCTCCTTCTCTCCCCTCCCCTCTCTGCTCCTTCCCTCCCATCTCTTCCTCCCCTCCCCCTCTCCTCCTCCTCTCCCCTCTGCTCCTCCCTTCTCTGCTCCTTCCCTCCCATCTCTTCCTCCCCTCCCCCTCTGCTCCTCCATCCTCCTCTGCTCCTTCCCTCTCTACTCTTCCCTCCCCCTCTGCTCCTCCCCTCCCCCTCTAATCCTCCTCCCCTCCTTTGCTCCTCCCCTCCTAGCATTTGTGCGAGGTTGTGTCTGTGTTGAGTTTGTCGTAAAGGTTGAGGTCGTAAAATGGGACAAAGCCCACTCAGCGGTGCAAATTTTGTTTTCTTGCAGACGTTTCATAACCCAACTAGGTAACATCGTCAGAGCTAGAAGGGGGCGGGAGATTTGCAAAGAGGGGGAGGAGGACTGTGGGGTCCTTGGCGCTCTCTGAGCTGGGTGGTTTTCTTGCAGACGTTTCATGACCCAACTTGGGAACATCATCAGGGAAATGATTGCAGGAAAACTACCAAGGACCCTACACAACTCCTCCTTCTACCACTGATGCTGTTATCTAGTTTGGTAGCACCCAGGACTCCATAATCATCTTCCTCCTTCTTCTCCTGTTCTTCTCCTCCTCTTCCTCTTCTTCTCCTCCTCTTCTTCTCCTTCCTTTTCCTCCTCTTCCTCCTCCTCCTCTTCCTCCTCCTCCTCTTCTCCTTCCTCCTCCTCCTCATCCTCTCACTCCCTCTCCTCCTCCTCTTCCTCCTCCTCCTCCTCTTCTTCCCCTCCTCCTCCTTCCTCCTCCTCCTCCTTGTCCTCTCCCTCCCTCTCCTCTTCCTCTTCCTCCTCTTCCTCGTCTTCCTCCTCCTCCTTCCTCCTCCTCCTTGTCCTCTCCCTCCCTCCCTCTCCTCCTCCTCCTCTTCTTCTCCTTTCTCCTCCTCCTCCTCCTCCTTCCTCTCCCTCCTCCTTCCTCTCCCTCCTCCTTCTCCTCCTCTTCCTCTTCTCCTCCTCCTCTTCTTCTCCTTTCTCCTCCTCCTCCTCTTCCTCCTCCTCCAGTACTGATGATGCTCCCTCACTGGGTCTTGAAACACCTGCAAGGAATCCGCCCAGCTCAGAGGGTCCCCCCAGGACCCCTCATTTCAATCCTCAGCTTCAAATACCCCCTTCGAGTAACAGGCTAGGTGGCAGGGAGTCCCAAGTGCAGGAGCTACCACCAAAAAGGCTCTTCCTCGGGGGGGGGGGAGGCGGGGAGAAACCTTGTGAGCTGGGCTGGAGAAACTGCCTGATACCCTCAGCAGGTCCCCTTAAAGCGCGCGGTGACTCAACCTGGAGGCCTCCCCACCTGTGAAAGTTCAACTCCCTTTGTGGTTGGTGTGGCCTGAACGCCAAGGCTTGCACGTAGTCCAACTCTGGTGCATCCTGCAAAGAACTGCTCCGTCCGTCCGTCCGTCCCTACTTCCCCGCTCTTAATTTTTAAAGGGGTGGTGGGGAAATTGCAAAAAAAATCCAAAAAACACCCCACTTTGCAAGACTTTCCTTACCTTCTTCCTCCCTACTTTGCAATGGCCCAAACTGCAAAGTGGGGAGAGAGAGAGAGAGAGATTGGGGTGCAATTGCATCCTCGGCC